>NW_013671065.1:28754-30222 GCF_000517525.1 Limulus polyphemus
TTAAGCGCTTTCTTGATAGTTGTTCGTTTCTTATAAGTAAGTAGTCAAAGAAGGAGAGTTTTCTAATTACAAATACAATTTATTTCGTACATGTTACTAATACAAATAATAGCACGTATATAATACCAAGTAGAATATATATATATATATATATATATATATATAAACCGAACAGCAACAAAACTATACTCAAACACATCTCTCTCTCTCCTTTTACCGTTCATGCTCCTATTTTCGAAATGTTTCTTTGAATTGGTCGAGGGAAGAAGTCACGTGAAATTCCCTCACAAGAAAAAAATACTTTTATTCTTAATAAGATTTTTTCTTCTCGGGTTGATCGTTCAGCACATAAGAAGACTGGCGAATCAATATTGATATCGATATGAAATTGTAGGAACTGCGAAAGATTAATAATTCCCTGTAATGTACATTTTGAAATATATATATTTCTACGATTAACCGTTCAGGATATACAGACAGACAGATATTCAGCTATTACGTATATATATAAATTAAGGTTTTCAATATCCTTCCTAGATTTATATCTTAGAAATGAATGCGTGACCCGGGCACTGACTGACTCCGTTCTTTGAGTTTGCAGAATGTGGATCTGAATTCGTTTTTTTTTATGTGATTCAAACTATAAATACTCATAAATGTTTGCAGGAGAAGTATCAGGGTTGTACGAATGCAAAATTAACACAAGAATAGGACTGTATGACACGCGTATGCCATCAAAATAGTTAAATTGTAATCCTCCCATGCTGAATCAACAGGATCCGCGAGCCATAAAAAGAACTTATCACTGTATTAGTACCGTGACATAATCACAAGAAGAATTGAAAAAGCGGGACCCTAAGCCCCCTCGTGATGGGTAAAGAATACATTACCATGCACAATGATCTCCTAAATGAGTTCCATCAGCTAGACTCGTCGTGGACAGTTACTGAGACTTTTGATGGGCTTAGCTACGGGGTTTATAGGAACTAGAAGAAAGGTCCACTTGCGAGCTCCATGAATATAAAAACCACGATAGTAAACTAGAAACCCAATGAAAAAATAAATCATTAGAAGAGTAATAGTTACCCATTGAAGGCGCCATTTTAGTCTTTCTTGGTGGTTAAGTATTCATTCCCATGCACGTGTTCTTCTCGTGGAGATGTGTGGGCAAAAAAAAAGGCAAAACCTAATTAGATTTTAGCAAACTTACTCCCACAACACCTCTCTTCAGATGTTTGTCCCTTGATGTTATTGTCCTGTAACACCATACTTTCAATATCTGTCTCTTGATGTTACTGTACAACAACTCTCTTCAGATGTTTGTTCCTTGATGTTACTGTCTTGTAACACCAGACTTTCAATATCTGTCTCTTGATGTTACTGTACAACACCTCTCTTCAGATGTATGTCCCTTGATGTTACTGTCCTGTAACACCAGACTTTCAATATCTGTTTCTTGATGTTACTG
>NW_013671065.1:30996-41031 GCF_000517525.1 Limulus polyphemus
TATTTTGTTTCATGGATTACTGTATATTTTGTGTTTAATGGATTAGTTTATATTTTGTACTTGATGGATTAGTTTATATTTTGTTTCATGGATTACTGTATATTTTATGTTTAATGGATTAGTTTATATTTTGTACTTAATGGATTAGTGTGTATTTCGTATTTGACGGATTAGTGTATATCTATAATTATATTTATTTTATTATTTCATATCTTATTGAAGATATGTTAAAGCTAGCTTACATTATTATATATATATACACACACACACACATATAAAACGCCCCCTAGTGGGCACTTTCAACAAATATTCTTTTTGACAACATTATAGTTAGTAAATCAAACTGGTGTATTTACGTGTTTTACACTCACAAAAAAAGAAACCTATCATTCTATAGGTATTTGAAGAACTTGTAGCATTCCGCCACAATTTAATTCTTCGTATTGTTATATGACACTGGGCAGCTCGTACGAAACTAGTCTGGCTCATAGACACACACACACCTCAATGAAAGAGTAGACCATTCCAAGCTTTAACTTGTTGTTAAACAAATGTTTAAACAACTCTAATTATTCAATTATTATAGTTAGTAATTCGAAAAATATTTAAACTTCACTGACTGTGTCACTAATACAATTAGCACTATTTAATTAGCAGAACAATAAAAAAAATCCCAGGGGTCGCTTTAAAAAAAATACTTTTGTAAGCCTTGTATGTGATAGCTCACTATTTCATAAAAAAGTAGGTTAGAAAAACAAGATTTATTCACACTTTTTTTTATTTTTGTCTATTTTTCAGTGTGTATGGGAGCCTTCTCTACTTGCATCACCTTTTTCTCTCGCCAGTCATAGTGGCCATCTGCCGGCGAAAGAGTACAAGGTTGTTAGCCGTTCTGGGAGGACTAATCACAGCCCTCGGATGTCTCTTTACGTCATTTGCTACCCAATTTCACCAGTTGTTTCTTAGCTATGGGGTTTTTGTGGGGTGTGGCGTAAGCATGACCCGTGATGCTGGAACGCTCATGATCGGTCAGTACTTCAAACGGAAACGAGAGCTCGTGGAAATCGTAATTTTATGTGGCACGGGACTTGGGATGACAATCATGCCGGTGATTCTGAGTGAAAGTATAAGGTAGGTGGCGCTGATAAGCCCGGATTAAAAAAAAAAAACTCGTAAGTAAGATATGCATATCCTCCTACGTTTTTGATCCCCCTTAGTTCATCTGAGAAGTATTATTTAGCCCCCCCCCGAGTTTCCTAATATTTACAAGCATTTGATTTCAAAATGCAAAAACTGTATAAGTTAAGTAACAGTGTCATATATTGTAGCTTATTTTAACACACTGCGTGACACAAATTCTTCGTGTCGCATTTCGTGACACAAAGCGTTAGGATAGAGTGTGTGTGTGTGTGTCTAGTGGTTGGCACGCCCGATCTATGAATCCGAGAATTAATGGTTCTCAAACCGTTGACGAAAAACAGGCTCCGTATTTTGGGGGGTTGTGGGTGCGCCATAAGAGTGACAATGAAATCCCACTATTTGGTCGGAAAAAGTTGGCGGTGGGTGCTGTTATGTGCCTTCCCTATAGTCTGTCAGTTCAAAATTAAGGAACGGTTATGCGAAAAGAAGCATCATATTTAACGGCTCAATTTTCGTGCGTATTCTAGCATAAGTGTCGCCCCCTGTTGGGCCAGCAGTAAGTCTACGGACTTACAACACTAAAATCCGGGGGTTCAATCCCTGCGGTGGATACAGTAGATAGCTCAATGTGGCTTTGCATCTATAACAAATAAACATAAGTATCAACGATCTACAAAGACAGTTAAAGTTTCTGACGAATGTAACGCTTGATATATAACTTAATTGTTTGCAACATCAAATTTTAATTACTTCTAGCACTCAGAGTAACACAAGTTTTAATTATTTGTAACTCCACTTGTAACACATATTTAAATACTTGTAAAACCCAGTGTAAAATAACTAGAATGTTTAATACAACACAATATTTAATTGCTGTTAACACCCAATGTAACAAAATTTCAACGTTGCATTTATTTTATAGAAAATAGGCTTAAAATAAAATATTTAACTGCTTTTAGCACCCTATATAACAGTTTTAATTTAACGTAGCACCTATTTTTTACAATAATAGGTGTATAACAATATTTCATTGCTTTTAGCACTCCGTGTAACAGTTTTAACATAGCCCTTATTTTCTAGAACAATAGGTGTATAACGCAATATTTGTTTTCAGCACCCTGTATAACAGTTTGAATATAACACCTATCTTCCTAGGACAACAGGGTGGAGACTTGGACTTCAAGCAATCACTGGAGTCGTCTTTATTACTTTTCTTCTGGGGGTTTTCTACCGACCAGCATCTTTGTACCACCCTCAGAGACGTGCCATTCTTCATCTGAAGGGTCTACAGAAACGATCTAAGGCCAAGGATAAGATGGCGGTTGTAGAAAAGCCCCCTTTCTTCGACTTTGGAGTTTTGAAGTCTAGAACTATACAGATTCTACTTCTAGGAACTGGACTAGCTGCCTTTGGGGCTCACACGCCTGTCATTTTACTCGTGAGTGGTTTGATTGTAATTTGGAATTATATTAATCGTAATAATCAACGGTATTATAATATAACTTAGGCCTAGCACTGATGTAAGGAAATTAGGCCTAGCGAAACGTAGCTCATTAAAACATGTTTTGTTCCACACCCGTTATCATAAAGTAAATGAAATTCTATTATTTGCCAATCAACAATATGCTGGAATATACCGTAATTAGCGCTATCTATCGGCAATGGCCTAAAACTATTATCAGTGATAAAATTATTATGTATCCAGATATTATGGCTTAATTTGTGATAAAACATGCTAGGCTGTTTATTGAATGTTAAGACTAAATACTTCGATTTAATGTATTTCTTCTGTAGTATTGTGCTTAACGTGATCAGGGCGAGTATCAAGAATTTGCTGGAAGGTACCGACACTAACTTCATCTATTGGCAATGACTTGTAACTATGTTATTGGGAAAGTGTCTAAACGTTACAGCTTAACATTTGACAGAGTGTTAATGTGAATGTTAAGCCTAAATATTCATCTTTAAATCACCATACTCTTCGTTTTAATGCATTTCTTCTGTTAAGGCTAAGTAGTCAAATTCCAGTAAAAGTAGTTAAATGAATTAAAAATCACTGGAAAATTTTAAAATTTGATAATTCCGAATGATTTTAGTACTGAATGTTTAACCCTTGTTAACATGTTTAACCCTTACTTAGCATTTCTAGTTATCTTAAATTTTACTTCTAGGTTTACCAGGGTGAAAAAGAAGGTCTGGACTATCAATCACTGTTACGCCTTCAAGTATTTTTAGGCTTAGCTTTTACTTTTGGGTGTGGAGCTTTTGGCTTTATCGTTGTAAAGAACAGTGTCCAGTGCATGATCGCTCGCCAGTACCTCTGCCAAGCTTCTTCGTTCATGATTAGCGCCTCTCTTCTTGCCTTTACAGCTCTGGAGGAGTATCAGGGGTACGTACTGTTCGTGTGGATTTACGGCCTCTTCTACGGGGGCTACAACTATTCGCTCAAGATGTATACGTACGAAAAAGTGCGAGCACGTAATTTTGCGAGAGCCTGGGGCTTTGTCCAGTGGTCACAAGCCATTCCTTTTGCCATAGGAATCCCTGTTACAGGTGCGTATACATCTTCTGTATTGGTGGTAAACTTTAAGTCCTGGACGTTATGCTTTATAAGTATCAGCTTTTTTTCAAAACATAACTTTTTCGAATTAAATAAACTGTCTCATATTAGCGTTCCTCATTTACACGAAGTTCTCGAAAGAATAAGAAATAGAGAGATTATCGACAGAACTTTTAATTAACCACAACATTATGCTTTGGCGCCATCTAGTGGCAGCAAAAGTATTCTACAGACAACTGTGTTTATTTCATATATATTAATACTTCCTTTAACTGCTTTGGATTAGATTGTACGTGAACTAAATAAAATAGAGCCAAATAGTTCTATCAATACGTGATCAATAATCTTTCACTAAGCCTTCTAATTATCCTGATATTGTCTTCATCAGAAATTCCTTCTATTTGCTGTGTCTTTCTTGCCAGAACTCTCTCAAACCGAGTTCAAATTTCCCCACAATACCCCACGAGAGGATAAGAAACAAATTTTTATAAATTAAGATATTCATTCATTTCTTGACTGTTTATCATTATTATTAAATCTCCCTAAAATTATTTGTAATGGTATCTCACAAAAAGTTTCATATGTTCCAATAATATTCTCCACTAGAGGGAGTAAGAAATATATTACATATATTAGAATATAATATTTTTTTCAATTTATATGTTGTTTCCTAAGATATTTACATAAAATACCGCTAGATGGCAGTATAAACTGTAAGTGCATGAGTCAGCAAACAAGCACACCTCTTCCTTATAAGAATAAACATTTTAATTTTTACATAGGGAATTAAAAATACCTTCTTTTTTTCCACAGATTTCGACGCAGTATTTGTTGGGCATACAGCTTATTCCACTCGTTATGTAAGCCTGAATAATAATAAGACATTCTAGTGTGCGGTACTATTAGGCTAAATTGAAGCAAGAGCGTGCATTCGGTGAAATTGCCACTTTGGTATATATTTCACCACGTGAAATAACACCCTTTACAGTTGATGTACATATTACCACGTCGTATTTTATTTAAAACAGACAACTCAGTATAAGATGTTATTTAATCAGTTCAAATTGTTTTCAAGTAAACTTCTAACTGAAAGAACAGTGTACAATAATAGACCATTCACACTATATCTTCTATACACATTGTCAACGAGGCATTCCGCCCACTAAAGTATACGTCAACAACATACAGATATATATCTATAATAATAAAAGGGCGTGTCTGTGTATGTGTGACCGCCATAACTCTAAGACGAAAGAACCAAGAAAACTGATATTTTGCACACATACTAAGTGGACCCTGAGAGTATGCATTTGGGTATTATTTTTTATCCACGTGCGTACGCGAGCGCATCTTTTTGTGAGGTAAGCAAGCGAAAAACACATAGAAAAAAATATGTGACCGCCATAGCTCCAAGAGCAAAGAACCTAGAAACCTGAAATTTTGCACACATACTAAGTGGATCCTGAGGGTGTGCACCTAGGTATTATTACTTACCCACGTGCGTGCGTGCATCTTTTTAATGATACAAGCTAGCGAAAAACCACATAGAAAAGAAGTGGTTCCTTATATAACAACTTCTAATATATAGGAAGGAAAGTGCGTTTTGGTAACAATGCGTTCCAACAATGGCTTTTATGTCATGTTGCTTAGCAACAAAATATATAGGTTATATTTTTATGCTAAAATGGGCTCAGAATACACACACATTATCAACCTAATAACCCAAGCGAAGCTGGTATTTTCGCTAGTATTTAATAACAGTCTACTTTGTTCACACAGGTTACATCAACGAACAATATGGCGGCAAGACGGGGTTTTACCTATCTTCTGCATTTGCGTTTCTTGGAAGTGTCACGTTGTTTCTCATAGACATTCATAAGCGCCGTGTTCAGAAAAGAAAAATGAGTATGTTTAGCGACTCCAGACGATGCTCGGACGCCTGCTTCAGCACCAGGACGCCAAGTCGTCGGTCATCCTTCCAGGACTCGGCGTTTGGGCGCAATCCGCCACTTTCCCGGCTCCAGCAGCGCAGCCTAACTTTCAGCAATTACACGGATCTACAACGGCAGGAACTGACGTGTATCTCGGAGGAAGTGGCGATGGAAAATTTCCTGGAAGACTTGGTGGACGACTGCATCACTTCCTGTAACAAGGAAGAAAAGTACTTGATGCTTAGCGAGTACGAACAGAATTTAAACAAAACCCAAGAAGAAATGGGAGAAGAAAGAAGGCCTAAACCATTCAGAAAAATCTCAATCGTCAACCCTCCTAGATTACAAACTTGCCCGAGCTGTATGAAGTACGTTTCGCCGTTACTAGATGGCAGCACAGATCAAACACCCGTCGCAGGCTTGTCAATTCGGCCAAGTGAGCGACAGTTGTCCAAAACTGTTTGTAGTGTGGACGTTATAGAAGAAGCTACAACCTCACTGTGATTTGATTGGTCATACGTAAGCTTATGATCCAATTAAAGGCTACCATTCAACACGTGATAAAAACTAAATCATTCTATTTAAACAAAAATATTTAATTCAAAACGAGTCTCTTGTGAATTTGTATTACGTAGTCAGTATCCAGAAAACCATTAAATACACGCGATTTACAACGGATACTAAAATAATAGATACCTTAAGATGTGGGTTATATTTCTCAAAATGCAACGAGCAATCCAACTAACGCGATGTTTAAATAACAGGATAAATTATTTCAACCCATAAAATGTACTTATGTTAGGCCTTAAGGGTCACAAGCAATTATTACTTTGCTCAAAATATTACTCTGGAAGCTACACTTACATCTTTAGAAACGCAATCAATTGATTTAAATTACGGTTTATACCCACGTTTAACATCGCAGGCTTAAAAATCGTCAAAGTGTTTAATAATGTAAGCTATTTGAAAGTTGGCGTTTGTTTTTATTTTCAAGCATCTCTCCCGCCTCAATTGAAATTTCGAGATCCCACGAAGTGCGTACGCTTGGGAAAATGTTCAACACTTGCAGTTAAAAACAAAACAGAAAAAAAGTTCAACACTTTGCAGTTAAAAACAAAACAGAAAAAAGTTCAACACTTGCAGTTAAAAACAAAACAGAAAAAATTCTACAGTTGCAGTTAAAACAAAACAAAAACAAGTTTAACACTTGTAGTTAAAATTTATATAAAAAAGTTCAGCACTTGCAATTAAAACAAAAAAGTTCAACACTAGCAGTTAAAAAACAAGTTGAACAATTTTAGTTAAAAAAAAATTTTAAAAAGTTCAATACTTGCAGTTAAAAGCAAAAATCGTCTTCGTTCTTTAGCCCCGGATATACTAGAAACTGGCAGAACATCAAAAATTTTACCCACGCTTTTTTTGGGGGTGGGGTGTAGGGTAAAGATCGTCTTACTAACATTTTTAAGGTGTTAAGTTATTTCCTTATATGGTGCTTTCCAGGTTACGTTCACGAGCACGTGGTCGCTAATCATCAAACTATAACACACTAGGTGTGAACCGGAACAGGAAGTAGCCTAGGTATGCTCGATTCGCCCGTTTAGAACATGCTCTGGACGTTCTTTTTTCAGTAGATTAATCGAGTGATCCGTAACAGGAAATTCGCATTTCCAATATGGCGGAAACCCTCCTTGCTTTTCGTTCGAAAACGAGTTTGATGATGATGATGATGAGCAAAATGACAGTGAAACAGCCCGAAATTTATTTCCAGGGTTCACCCTTGTTTTGTAGTCAACTAAAATGATCATATTGCGATCAATACTATTGTAGAGAAACGCTGAAAAAAAATCTTGTTTGTGAAAGCATATTGTGATCAGTACTATTGTAGAGAAACGCTGAAAAAAAAATCTTGTTTGTGAAAGCATATTGCGATCAATACTATTGTAGAGAAACGCTGAAAAAAAATCTTGTTTGTGAAAGCATATTGCGATCAATACTATTGTAGAGAAACGCTGAAAAAAATCTTGTTTGTGAAAGCATATTGCGATCAATACTATTGTAGAGAAACGCTGAAAAAAATGTTTGTGAAAGCATATTGCGATCAATACTATTGTAGAGAAACGCTGAAAAAAAATCTTGTTTGTGAAAGCATATTGCGATCAATACTATTGTAGAGAAACGCTGAAAAAAAATCTTGTTTGTGAAACATAGTCTGTATTATGGCAAAACATTTTAAGCACGTGCTGAATTGGTACACTTTCTCTGCCATCTTGATGACGTCACTGTGGCTTTATTGAACGAGCTAGGGCTAATTAGCATAAAACATTTTATTAATATCTGTTTACGTCAGCAACTACGAAATATGTCGTATCCTTATGGTCATGATGTTAATATATAATTATCTCGTGCGAGAGGATTAACATGGTATTGATCGAATTCAAACCTAACGTTGTAACTGTTTCTACGTTTTATCGTGATTCATTCACTTACCATTTACTACACGCGTTTTGATTGTCTCAAAATGTATGTTTTATTTGAATAATTTATTTGTTTACTGTATATATATCATGCATCTGGGAGACAATCTATTTAAAAAATCCTCAGACAAAAATAACTTGGGGGGGTGAAGTAGTTAAAATGAGTTGTAATTATAAAATGTTAATTTTGTTATTATATATAACGGATGTGTATGCGGTTGACTTTATAAACCCTTGAACGTTTTAAAAAAAAGCTTTACGTACACGCCTTTACTTTAAATAAGCAAAAGGCAAAACTACATAAAACAAATGTCAAACAAACAAAATTATTAAGCTCGTACGTTGATATTTTATTTATTTGATACTCCTATAAGAATCGGAGGGGGAAGAGCTCGGTGAAAATAAACATTTTAATAAATTCTTTTCAACCCTTCGGGACTGAAGAGGCATTTTGTATTCCCAGTAACCAGAGAAAAAAATATATATTTGATTGACATATTGTATGTTTTGTTGAATAAACCCCCTACAAACCATACATCATTGGATTTAGTGTGAAAAACCCTTATAAAAATGCACCCATATGGCCCCTGGGAATACAAGCAGGGGCGTAACAGGTGTACTCCTGTGGTAAGCAAGGGTTTAATTCTAAATTTGAAATTTCACAGTTATGTTAGACAGTGAGAGGGATGCTTTAGTAAATTAGTTTTTATTCATAGAAAACACCCAACCCCCCTGTTGTAATACTGAACCCTTCCCTTTTTACGATATTAAACTTCCCTCTTGTATATTAAACTATTCCCCGTTGTAATAGTAAACTATACTTTGTTGTAATATTACTTTAAAAAATTCTCTAAGAAATACGTCTCTTTAGTTTTCATTTCTAACTTTTTAAATTTGTTTAAGATATTCATTCATTGCTTCAATCTACTTTAGGGTTATCATTTTACCATATCTGACACGTCTCACTTAGGCCTATAGAAACCACTGTGACCTGTTTTTTATTACATTTAACTGTACTTGCTTATAATATTATTGTAAATAGTCTCCCATCAATAGGAGGACCATACAAAAATGTATAATTTGTTTTTGAATATTAATTAAGTATTAATGTTAATCGCTTTTACTTACTCGATTTGACGTTACATGTTCCAATCAAATTTGGACCAACGTGAGCAGCCATTACAAACCTAGCTTAGATTAGACTGTCATAGATTGTAGCGCCCTCTGTATTTTGTGATAATATTTAATGGAAGCCAACGTGAGCACATTAGTGTTACAACAATAATATGTAAAAAAAAAGAATTATTGTCTTATATACTTTAGCAGAACGTCTGACTTAATGAACGTTTATTTAACAAGTTCTGGATACAGTTTAGTGCATATGGAAAAGTATGGTGATTGTTACGTGGGTATTATGTGTGTGACGTAAAAATGTGTACCAAATTTGAAAAAAAAACTAGTCTGGAAGAAACCATGGAAACTGATTACTTTTAATGTTCTAAGCCTTCATATATGTAATGAAAAGACGCTTATTGGTTTAAAAATGTCTGTGAAAAGTGTAAAATATATATTCTGTACTAATAAATTATCTACTGAATAAATAAAAGTACTTTTCTTTCTCTGCCTCAGTTAAGGAATAAACGAGTTAATTTTTTTATTTCCCTCGTGTTTTCCCTTTTTATAACCTTATCTATACATTTACTTGTTACCCACCCACCCCAATGGCAAGCCTATGGACTTACAACGCTAGAAGCCGGGTTTCGATAACCCATTGTGTAGCTTTGTAAGCAACCTACTATAGATCTGTCAGGTTCTACTGGGTTTGGATAACCCTGGTGGGCAGATAACCCATTGTGTAGCTTTGTAAGCAACCTACTATAGATCTGTCAGGTTCTACTGGGTTTCGATAACCCTGGTGGGCAGATAACCC
>NW_013671065.1:42031-52537 GCF_000517525.1 Limulus polyphemus
ATTGTGTAGCTTTGTAAGCAACCTACTATAGATCTATCAGGTTCTACTGGGTTTCGATAACCCTGGTGGGCAGATAACCCATTGTGTAGATTTGTAAACAACCTACTATAGATCTGTCAGGTTCTACTGGGTTTCGATAACCCTGGTGGGCAGATAACCCATTGTGTAGCTTTGTAAGCAACCTACTATAAATCTGTCAGGTTCTACTGGGTTTCGATAACCCTGGTGGGCAGATAACCCATTGCGTAGCTTTGTAAGCAACCTACTATAGATCTGTCAGGTTCTACTGGGTTTCGATAACCCTTTTGGGCAGATAACCCATTGCGTAGCTTTGTAAGCAACCTACTATAGATCTGTCAGGTTCTACTGGGTTTTGATAACCCTGGTGGGCAAATAACCCACATTAAAAATCATGTATTCTGATAACATGAAATATATTCTCGTTTAATTTGGTTCGTTTTGAATCTCGCGCAAAGCAACACGAGGGCTATCTGCACTAGCCATCCCTAATTTGGCAGTGAAAGACTAGGTGGAAGGCAGATAAGGTCATCACCATCCACCGTCAACTCTTGGGCTAGTCTCTTACCAACGAACAGTGGGATTGACCGTCACGTTATAACGACTCAACGGCTGATAGGGCGAGCATGTTTGGTAGGACGGGGATTCGAACCCGCGATCCGCAGATGGCGAGTCGAACGTCCTAATTACCTGGCCATGCTAAGGCAAAGTTTTTGGTAACATTTTCCAAATCATTACGATATCAACATTTCGGGTAATACAACCATAGAAAATGTCAAATGATACGTGTTAAACGTTACACTTTACGTGGAGCTAGTAATGCCCTCTACTGGCCAAAGTACTGCTTGCACAGTTGTCACTACTTCCAACTGGTGCTGACATCTACTGGTGATTTTGAGCAGTAGACAAATTCCCTTCATAACTCTAAATATGAAGTGCTCGAGTAAAGTCGAGCTTGCTTGAAGATGCACGTGATAAAATAAATTTACAACAGAGGTTGAAAATTTTTAGGTGAAATTCCGAAAAGCTGGAAAATTACTTATAAAACCTGATGTTCAATTCTACCCAAACAGTAACTTCCTTTTTCTTCTCTATTAACATTTAACGACGTATAAAGTAATTCGTAGTTGAATACAATTATTGAAATACACATGTAATAATTGTTACTTACTAATCGTCCAGATATACAACAGCATTTTGTCCGTTCTCTGTAAAATGATCTGAAAATTTATTTTTGCGAAGTCGCATTACTTAAAACATAACTTGAAAAATTAAATCATTCCAAATTGTATCTGCTTGTTTGTTTTAGTCCAAAGCCACGGTGCCTGTGTTCACTGCAACGAATCGAACCCCAGATTTTAGCGTTGCAATACAGTTTCTGGTACAATTGGTTAAAACACTTAATTTCCGACGACAATGTGAAATAATACTTTATAATAAGCTCTGAAAACTTAAGAATTACTTTATATATACATCAAATAAAATACAGGATGAAACAAAAGGAAATAAAATTCACATCTCTGGTGATCATGTTATGGTTGGGACTTCATAACCACCGTGAGTGATGATACCTCATCAATCACGTAAACCTGGAAGCATTTAGCTTATTTTCTCAACAGTAGCAGGACGATTCCTGGCGTTTACACAATGGGCTATCTGTGCTCTGCCCACCACGGGTATCGAAACCGGTATTCTATGCGTTGTATGTAAGTCCGCAGACATACCACTGTGCCACTCCGAAACTTTTTTTTCTATCCAAGTAATTCGTAAGAAAAACAACACAGATATTGTTCAAAATATAGCTTGAAATATCCATTTAAGAAATAAATAAATGTGATTAATACTTTAGCCGTTTGGGGCAAAACTTACTTCCTGCGCCTATCTCAAACTAAGCTCCTTTATCAGGTTTAGATATTAGTGCTAGCTTTCTCTTAAGCCTTGGTGTTGTTTTCTTTTTGTGGCTGAAATTTTGCATTCTGTTTTATTGCAACTCGCCTTTGTTCCTGGTTCAAACTTGAATTTTATTTGCCTTAAAAGTTTAAACCTAAAACAATAGTCGAGTTTGAACAGAAAAGTAGATTGTAAGTTTCAACACGAAAAACGAGGCATAATTAAAACAAATCAAGTTTGAGTCACAATCAAGACGTAATCTCAACAACATATTGTCTATCGATATGCGAGTCGGAACCGAAAACAGGAAGTAATTACAGCCACAATATGGATTATAGTTATGTTATGCTGAAATATTACGGAAGTGGCTTTTCTTGGCCATTACTAACGTTTGTCAAATATCTCAGCAACAGCGGAATTACAATCAGAAAACAGTGTACTATATTAACTTGATGAAGTGTGGAACAACGAATTCTAGAAAGTACAGTCCCAATTCTCAAATAAAAGTTGGTCAAGATTAGAATTGAAACAAATATTTCCTATTCTTTTCGATAGATAGCGCCACACTACAGGTAATAAAACAGGAAACGGTCATTAAAGAAAAAATTCCAGAATATTCTCTGCAAAACAAAACTCCTTTATATTCGTGTTTTAATAACCACTTGGAACCTACTTTTCGTTTTTTTAAGTTTTCCAGTTGTCTGAAATCAAACTATGTAAAACTACATTTGGTTAAGCATTAATTGTTTTTTGTTTTTTTTTGTAATCTGTTCTTTCCATGAATCCAGTCTTCTTGCTTCTCCCTATTTGTCATCATGTATGTTTTAATCTCTTTATCTTGGTAAATAATCACTGTGTCTCCTTTCTGGTCCATTCGTTTTGTGTTTTGTTTTTTGTATATTCTCTGAAGCTATGCGAAAATTTTCAGAAACCCGCGAGAATCACAAGTTTGTACGAAAATGAAAGTTCTAATTGCATCCGACTCCATCCAAAATGGCTGGTGATATAATCAAGTGATAAAGACCTGTTGTCAGAAACAAAAAACTAAAACTGTTCTTTATTTATTGGCGGATGAATAAAAGCGTGATTAAAGATGAGAGGTAACTTCTTCAAGTAGCATTTACCTGATGAAGGCGATGATAGGGCGCATTATTCCGTCTTCTTCTTCATTATTATTATTATTTAAATTTCTAGTAACAGTTATACAGTTCTTGTCAATGCCGATAGATGGCAAAACAAAGCATTGTTACATTTGAACTTCTGCCATTTTCGTAGTAAACCGTATTCAGTAAATTATTACTTACTAAGAATTTTGATGAGCCAGAGAATTGTTGATAAGCACAAAGCAGTTTAATTGGCTATTTGTGCTCTGCCAACCGCGGGTATAGAAACCCGTTTTTTATCGTAAAAAGTCCTACGCGTTAAATAACTTAATATTTTTTACAACGGTTTAGTTTGGATAGATATAATGTACACAAATAATAGAAATGAATAAATCACATTTAATAGGTCGTTTATATCGCTATATACAAAGTATTAATCATATTTTATAATAACGGTTTGAATATACTAATATGAGTTTAGAACTTGTATACTTAGTTCACAGGAAAATCCCGACAACCCAATGGTGCCATGCCACCAAGTGAAGGCTTATGACCGGGGTTTTTGTCACAGCTTTTTCAGAGGATGAATATTCATATAGAAAAAGTGTAGAATCAAAGGATACAACCTTCTGAACGTTCGGTATTCTGGAAAAAAATACAAAGTCTAGGAGCAACCGACTACGAAATCACGCCTCGAATCAATCTTCAGCAACGCCCTCATCGACAAGTAAAACATCTAGGGTTAATAAAAAAGACAGTCTCTCCCTAAAAAGAATTTGCGACGAAGACGACACTTCTCGTGGTAAACAAGATTTGAAGGTAACAAAGTCTAAAATAAGTCAAAGGTCACAATCTTCTAGTCGTTCTTATTACGTAAAAACAGAGGTTAAAATAACTATATTATTGTATATACATGATGTAATACGTTTATATTGTTACGCGTATTTGATGTAATACGTTTATATTGTTACGCGTATTTGATGTAATATGTTTATATTGTTACGTGTATTTTATGTAATATGTTTATATTGTTACGTGTATTTGATGTAATACATTTTATATTGTTATGTGTATATGATGTAATATGTTTATATTGTTACGTGTATTTGATGTAATATATTTATATTGTTACGTGTATTTGATGTAATATGTTTATATTGTTACGTGTATTTGATGTAATATGTTTATATTGTTACGTGTATTTGATGTAATATGTTTATATTGTTACGTGTATTTGATGTAATATGTTTATATTGTTACGTGTATTTGATGTAATATGTTTATATTGTTACGTGTATTTGATGTAATATGTTTATATTGTTATGTATATACAATGTCGTGTGTCCATCAGTTTTAGATTTTATGACACTAAGAATTGACATTTTCTGTCTTTACTTAAAGCCCTATAGTGACAATTTTATGAACTACTTCTTGTGCGTTTTTTGTTTTGTTTCGGTATTTTTGTTTTACATCATTGCCTCTTCCAAACATAGTTTTTAAATATAAATTGACATGACATCTTTCTTCTTGACTGACCAAGTCACGTCCGAAATTAAGGAGCGCAAAAGACAAACGTGTTTTGAGTGGCTAAGCCGAAACAAAACGGTTAACACTGAACAGCGTCGCTATGCTACATAAAATGATAACTGAAGTCCTACCCTCCTGGATAACACATAACGTTTCTCTCAAGCCTAACAGTGTTAAAGTGGCTCGCATCACCATGATGGCAAGGAGCGGTTATCAACGCCATTGGAACTGTCACGCGAAACAGACTCGAGAAAAAAAGGAAAACTTGTTATTGGTCACTCAACTATGACACGAGTGTGGGCGTTCCTAATGCGAATCCAAAGTACCCCCCCCCCCCATCCTACGATCAAACACTATTCTGCTGTAAAGGGGTTTCTCGACCTTTTATTTCTGTTCGTGTGTCTGTGTGTTATTTGTCACACGGATGCTTGAAGATGTTATTTTCCTTTTTCTGTTTTAGATTAAGCCTTGTCATCTTAGAAAACGGAGAAGGGAAATACGATCTACATCTAATAGTATGCTCGACCTGGTTAATTAATTTTTCCAACTTCTTTTCGATAATAGTGAGAAATAAAAGAAGGTAGCTTCTTTCTTCCTCTGTAATTTTTTTTTAATTGTTTATTACTTTTGCAAATATTTCGAGAAGCTTGGTTCAGTGTTTTGGAGACATTCGTGCAAAGCTACACAAGGGATCGAATCCCAAACTTTTGAGTTTATAAGTCCTCAAGCTTACTGCCGAGACACTCTGGGACCACTTCTGATCTACTAATCAATTTCTTTGTTTTTCTTCTTCTTTTGTTCTATTTTTGAAGATGCTATACGAACCTTCAAATCTTTCATCAGTGTCGAAAGATTGTGATGAAACTGTATACGACAGCGCCATGCCGCCAAGTGGAGACTTATGGCTGGAGTAGCCTATCACAGCTTTTAAGAAGAACATTCATATAACAAAATCGTTAAACGCTGTAAGACAAAGGGAAACGATAAAGAGCTATCAATTATCTCATGAATGACTATCTGTCTCACGGTGGGTCAGAGGTAAGCTTCCGGACTCGACGATGCTAGTATCCGGAGTTAGATTCCGCGTGATAGCTATATTACAGATATCCCATTATGTTGATTTGTGCTAACAGACAATACAATTATGACTAATTCTGTTTACGATTCTCTTGTTTTCGGGTCTCATTTCGAACATAAGATAGTTTCTTTGGGTTGTTAGGGGGCGCTCGACTCGCAATCTGCGGGTTCGAATCCCCGTTACACCAAACATGCTCGCTCTTTCAGCCGTGGGGGCGTTATAATGTGACGGTAAATTCCATTAGTCGTTTTAATAGAGCAGCCCAAGAGTTGGTGGTGGGTGGTGATGACTAGCTGCCTTCCCTCTAGTCTTTAACTGCTAAACAAGGGACGACTAGCGCAGATAGCCTTCGTGTAGCTTTGCGCGAAATTCAAAACAAACAAACGAACAAACAGACTACAAGCGACCCCCAGTGGCACTAAGAATACTAATTTAGGAAAAGTATCATTCAAGCTTCATATTAGACCCAGTATGTTGATATGATAATAATGGAACCGTTAACCTATTAAATTATGCAAATTTTCATTGGTTGACGTCGTCTTTATTAATAACACTAATTATCATTGGTTAATTCAATCGTAAGTATAAAGTGTTTGTTGTCATTGGTTGTCCTGTTATACTTAATAACCGCTCACTTTCATGCAGAACAATATGCATATTTATTGGCTGAAGCCACAGTACAAAATAACGCTCGCTCTTATTGGTTCAAAATAATAGCATAAATTAACGCACACTCTTATTGGTTGAAAGTAATTATATTTCATTCCTATTGGTGAATTTGTTTGTTTTGTTGAATTTCGCGAGGAATTACACGAGGAATACCTATGATAGTCGTCCCTAATTTAGAAGTGAGTGACTGGAGAGAAGGCAGCTAGTCAACATCACCCACCGCCAACTCATGGGCTACTCTCTACCTACGAAAAATGGGATTACCCATTTTCCTTAGAAATCAAAGAGAGCCCCCATTCGACGGTTTATCAGTTTATAAAAAGAAAAAAACAAAAACTTTAGGTTGTAATCTCGTAAAAGGCTATACAGTGAAGAAAATGAGGTTTTAAGTGATCTCAGATTTTGGAACTGTTCTTTTTTTTAACCAGAGTAAAGATCGTTTAAAGAAACCATTATCAGATGATTTTTTTTAGATCATATTTAATCAATCCTCTTTCTTTACTTAAGATCAATCTGTACCTTTAAAATTGCGTGTGCTTTAACGTATTTCAGAAAAAAGAAACCAAAACTAAACGCCACTTAATCTACTAAAACATGAAAGTGTCATCTGTTCGAGAGATAACAGATCGACAAAGTGAGAAGGAAAACAAAAACGATATCCCCCTTTTTTTTCTTTTTTCATGGACACTCTGAAGTGACCTTAAATCTAACATTGACAGGTACAAAACTGGAAAACACTAGTTCTTATGTAAAACGAACGTGTTTTATGCTAACTTGAATATCAAGCGCCAGGAAGACGGATAAGATGGGGGGAAAAAGACTTTATAGTTGACAAGTGAGCTGACTATAAATCATTTTTAATTGATGGGACTGACACTGGGAGGCGTGGGTTACATCTGTTATTGTGACAGTTTTAACGCCATCTGGGGAGGAAAGTCAGGTACAAATCTAGCTTCAAGATCTCAGTAAGTCCTGTACCAACGTTCAATAAACGAAAAATACTTTGATTATAGGGTTAGCAATTCTCACCAGAACCAGGATGTCATCGTATTCTGTACCAACGTTCAATAAACGAAAAATAATTTGATTATAGGGTTAGCAATTCTCACCAGAACCAGGATGTCATCGTATTCAGTACCAACATTCAATAAACGAAAAATAATTTGATTATAGGGTTAGCAATTCTCACCAGAACCAGGATGTCATCGTATTCTATACCAACGTTCAATAAACGAAAAATAATTTGATTATAGGGTTAGCAATTCTCACCAGAACCAGGATGTCATCGTATTCTGTACCAACGTTCAATAAACGAAAAATAATTTGATTATAGGGTTAGCAATTCTCACCAGAACCAGGATGTCATCGTATTCTGTACCAACGTTCAATAAACAAAAAATACTTCGTCTTTCTTCGTATTTTGTTATCTAACTATGTATTACCAGTTAAAGATGTGTTTAGGTACTTTTTTTTTGGGGGGGGGGCATTTCTTATAAAGGTATTGCCTCCTGGTGGCACAAATTTAGGTATAAATTTAGGATTAAAACTCTGAATACCAGACACTTGTATAGTTAGAGGCATTTTTGTTTTGTAACAATAATAAAAAAGAGAGAGAGTCAGAGAAGAACGAAACTGACTCATAATGACACAAAAAACCATAGGGAAGTAAAGTGTTATTGTCAGCTCGTGCACAAAGCACTCGAGTTTGAAGGACCCACAACATAAAATTTCATGGCTCGAGATACAACACATTTAAGGCATGCATCGAAACAAATCTAGATGTCGTTTACCGGGGATCATTTATCTTACTGTTGACCCGACACTTTACTTGACAAAATATTGCTCCTTTTTATCTCTCATACATTCTCAACCTTTTTTGTATGGAAATCTTGCTAAAAGACAGAATTGAAATGTTTCAACTTTTCTCATTATAAATGACTCGTGTTCGGCAAGGAGGGTGTATTATGAAAGCTTCGGATAAAAGGCTCTTTTGGTGTTGTGGAAACGTTGTCATAGCGACGGTTTTGAAGCACACATTTTTTTTTTTTCAGAGAAAATGTTGTCATGGTGACGATTCAAAGTGACTGTTCCGTGCTTTCCTTCAATCTGAGTTACGAGCAACTTCCATTACCCTAATGTTGACCCACGTGTTCGCTTTGTCGTGGTGTTTGCAGTCACTATCTCTTTGTTTCTAGAACATTCCATACGTCTCAGTACAACAACGTTACCTCTGGGTAGCAAACTTACGGCAAAAGGCGTGAAGTTTGAACAAGTTAACAGAACTATCTGTCAGATTATCAAACGAATAGGTTTCAATAAATGTGCTGCAATCAATTATTTTTAGCTCGTTTCTTTGTTTGACATTAAACAAACTTGCTCTGCTCACCGCGGGTATCGGAACCCAGTTTTTAGCGCTTTCTCTCTTTACATGTACATCTTGTCATATATATATATATATTTAAGTTTTGTTTTCCCTTTGAAGACTGATAAATATTTGTGCACGTGCACAAGAGCGCCCCCACTCCCGTATTTCGTCAGATGTTTTTTTTGTTGTTGTTTTTAGCAGTTTATCATATTATTTCGCACTCGGTAATACTTAACAGTTTGGGTTATTCTGTAAGTTGAGTATAACGTCCCTAATGTTATCTTAAACACTTCTTACGTCGCTTGTATAAAAACACTGAAAAGCGGTAATTAAGAGAGTGACTTGTTTGCTTGTTGCTAAGAGCAAAACTGAACAAAGGGCTATCTGTTCTGTGCCCACCACGAGTATCGAAACCCGGTCGTTAGCGTTATAAGCCTTCAAACTTATCGCTGAGTCACGGGGGTGGGGGTGGGGAGCTAAGAGGGTGATTTTAAAACAAAAAACTGCAGCCCAGAGTTAAGCCTATCAGGTCACATCTTTAACTTTTATATCTAACAACTTCTTAAATATAATATCGTGCTTATCTTTACAGGAACGAAACGTCACAGTTTTAGTTGCTTTTAAAAAAAAGTACCCCCCACGATATTGAATAAAATCATCCATTATTCACAAATTCTTATATTAGCCAACGTGATTGGCTAAACTCAAAATCGCGTGCCCTGATTGGTCAGATACGACTTATAGGATTAGTGACGTAACAAAGAATAAGCCTAACAAATATGTGGAAATTATCATTGTAGACAGTTTAATATTCCCGGCTTTTGCACGAGTCCTTTAGTTTTTTTATCAAATAACTTAAGAAATTGCGTATATATATACATATTGTACGTGTATATGTATATTCTATATATGTGTTTGTGTGTGTATATATATAAATATTAAAAGTTTAATACTGACCACTTTTCAAAATAATTAACGATCAGTAACCAACTGACAATTGTGTACTTTATTTTTCACATGTTATCAAACATTAACAGAAAATCGCATTTTACGTATATGAAGAGTTTTTTAATTGCTATAAAAATGTAACAAATAACAAACAAAAAATCTTATCGTTTGCGAGTGTATCTGTCGTAAGTATTGACCACTGTCCAGTATAGTTTTTCATGCTTATGAGGAGCCTAAGGATATTGATCAATGGCATAAGGGCATTTTCCAGTTTGTGGATAGTCACGTGCTGGACAGGGAAGGCTGAAACAGCGTGCACGTGTAAGTTCAAGACACACTAGATTGGGTTTATGTCTGGAGTTAGAGTGGACCACTCCCTGTTAGCAATAGTTTTTCTCTATATCAAATCCATCAGGACCCCGAATACGGTATGGGTCGGTGTATAGCTCATGTTATGATCTCGTCTAAACATCCAAGATCTCATCCCTGTACTTCATAGCTGTTGGAGAGCTGATTCAGAGCACATAGATGTCACCTTTATCATTGAAGCCAATGTTTCTCTAGACCTAAACAGTCATCCTGTATCACATGGAGATAGGCCTTGTCATTGAAGCCAATGTTTCTCTAGGCCATAGTGGGTCCTAAACAACGATCCTGGAGCACATGGGAGTAGGTCTTGTCATTGAAGCCAATGTTTCTCTAGACCTAAACAGTCATCCTGTATCACATGGAGATAGGCCTTGTCATTGAAGCCAATGTTTCTCTAGGCCATAGTGGGTCCTAAACAACGATCCTGGAGCACATGGGAGTAGGTCTTGTCATTGAAGCCAATGTTTCTCTAGACCTAAACAGTCATCCTGTATCACATGGAGATAGGCCTTGTCATTGAAGCCAATGTTTCTCTAGAC
>NW_013671065.1:52547-61416 GCF_000517525.1 Limulus polyphemus
AGCACATGTTGGTAGGCCTT
Organism: Limulus polyphemus; assembly: GCF_000517525.1. NCBI lineage: Eukaryota > Metazoa > Arthropoda > Merostomata > Xiphosura > Limulidae > Limulus > Limulus polyphemus. The sequence goes on from NW_013671065.1 coordinate 52,568, forward strand.
GTCTTTGATACCAATCTACCACAGTAGATAGCCCAAACAGAAAGTCTATAACTTATAGTAAAGTAGTCAACAGGGTAATATTTCAAATATAAATAAAGAAGTGTCTTTAGTAAAACCATTTATGATTATTTACTTTGGAGTTTCAGGTTGTAAAATAGCCGAAATTTTATTGATTTTTTTAGAAAACGTTATCAGAAGATCTTCAGAGCAATTTGTTAATTTTTTGTAGCTCATCAACCACGTTTGTGAAGTTCCTACTGTCAAGTAACGATTGAATAGTCCAGTATGTCCAGCCACCGAACATGCTCGCCCATTCAACCATGGGAGCATTTATAATGTGATGGCCAATTCCATTAACCATTGGTAAAAGAGTAGCCGTTGGCGGTGGGTCGGGTTGACTAACTGCCTTCCTTCTAGTCTATCGCTTCTAAATTAGGGACAGGTAGTGCAGATATCCCTCGAGTAACTTAGCTTGAAATTAAAAACAAACCCATAAACAAATCAGAAGGAGAAATTACCATAATTTGCAAGTTTGCGGAAACGTGTGGAATGTATCTGGAACATCTAGAACGTTCTCTTTGTCTTTTTTTTGTTTCTCACTTGGCTTCAGAATCAATTTACGACAGAACTATTTTGTTTTTCGTATGAAAACAAGCAGGTGAATGACCTCGTTTTCGCACTCACATGAACACTAATGAAAATTAATAATTCTAATGTGGCTGAAAGAACTTGTAACCTTACTCACAATCGTGTTAATAACGGCCAACTGTTTAAAAACAATCAATACGCGAATAGGGTGAGTGAACAGACCGTTTCTCTGGAAACTTTCGTAAATTAAAGTCATAGTGGGATTTAATCATGAAAATGGAGACAAAGAAATTAAGTTAAATCTTTATTTACGGTTAAATCAAGTAATTATGTTTTGAATCACTTATTTTTTATATAGAAATAATAATAACACTACGTTTCGCTAGGTTTACCTCGCGGCGCCAGTAGAATGCATTTGGAAATAGAACAAAACCGTTCCGTGTCGCTAGGCAACAAGGTAAATCAAACACATCTGTTAAATATGGGAAAAAAATTAAAATAAATATAATTTTACGTCTGAATCCTGGTTAATGATAGGTTTCTCTTTTTCCAGTAAAGGGACCTTATTTTTCATATATCTAGAAATGTTTGCTTTTCAAATATGTTTGTTAAAATCACAATTTAATTCGCAAACCAAGTATCCTCTTACAAATAAATAAATAAAATAAAATAAATATAAATAAAATTTTATCATCCCCACAAAATGAATCAGAACCTCAAGTTGAAACAGGCGAGTTAGCATATCTAGGCTTTCACGTGCCGTAAAAAAACAAAACCAAAACCAGCTTGGTTAACAAAGTCTACAACGTATCTTAGATGAGAAATTTTCCTTCCTATCAAATTGTATTTCACGAATTTGTTGAGAAGGGATTCTTGGAGTAAATTACAAGTGATGACTGTGGTTATTCTTACACTGGACAAACCGGTGAACAAGTTTCTAAAAGATCAAAATAAGATTTAAAAATACTCTTTCCTTGAGTCAGTGCATATGGCTTAAAATAAACACTCCCTTGTTGTTGTTTTCATTGAGTCTGACATGGCCTGGTGGTTAGGGCGCAATCTGCTTTCTTAACTCATAACTGTAAAGGTGACTTTGAGTGTGAAGTTCATTCTAAAAATACAATTTACTCATTCAAAAGTAGCAACCATAACTTAACCAAGTAATTCCAGCATAGATATTATTGTTTATGTTTATATTACATAAATATGGCGAAGGTACTTATGTTACATGAAGATGGCTAAGTTATTTATGTTACATGAAGATGGCTAAGTTACTTATGTTACATGAAGATGGCAAAGATAGTTATGTTACATGAAGATGGCTAAGATAGTTATGTTGCATGAAGATGGCTAAGTTATTTATGTTCCATGAAGATGGCGAAGTTATTTATGTCATATGAAGATGGCGAAGTTATTTATGTCACATGAAGATGGCTAAGTTATTTATGTTACATGAAGATGACTAAGTTATTCATGTTACATGAATATGGCTAAGTTATTTATGTTACTTGAAGACGATACCGTTTATGTTAGATGAAAGTGCTTATATTACATGAAAATGGCGAAGGTGCTTATGTTAGATGTATTTGAGATTGATGTTGACACTTGACCGTTTATCCATCTAACAACAACAGCGCATCTCAAACTGTGATAAACTCATCATACCTGAGATGGGCAAAGAGTGAAAACTTCGTCGAACAGTCAAATATTTGTGCTAAAACGAACACTGTAAAATATTCTGGTGCAAAATAGGTGATGCCCCCCCACCCCACCCCACCACTACCCCCCAACGTGAAGGGTCCTTCTCTTTCCTTGTTTTTAAATTTTATTTTATTATTTTTTTAACTCGGCAGATGGAGCTAAAATATAAATTCTACAGAGTGGAAAAAAAAAATATTTTGTTGTTCTTCCAATTTTTCATTTTATCGTTTAGTTTCCTCTACTACAATCAGTAACGGTTAACAGTTTTAGTGTTACTGACTTCAAACTGAATATTCTGTTATCTCGAGCTGAAATTCTTCAAATACTTTAGGGATAGTCCTCTCATCTTTTAAGATATTCTTCAAACGTTCCTTTCGATTTTGTGAAATTTCATCCCATGAGGCTTCACTCAGTCGTACTTAACCATTAATCAGGAAAGCATCTTCATCAAACATTTGAAAACTTAGTCAGTGACAAATCGATTCCCACCCTCCCTGCCCGTCCTCTCTCACTCTTCTCCTCCATCATCGGCTTATTTCTAGAGTTATTTCTGGAGATCAGTGGATCAAAATTCAAAGGGACGTCTGGTCCCCCTTTCGTTTTCGTACGTCACTCTAAAAGTAAGGTTTTTTTTGGCTTAAAAAAATGAAAATAACAAGCCAAATTCATTCGTTTTTTATCATACTGGGAAACTTATTACACATTTAAAGAAATTTAGCCTACAAATATGAAACTATCAGATTATTTTATGTACAAACGCGAATAAAATAATAAAATGTAATTAAACATGTGCATGTAAGCATGTTTCATGTACGTGTATAAGTACACGTATTTCATGTATGTGTATAAACACGTGCGTTTTATGTTAATAGCTAATAAATTAGTCTAACTATAAAGATTACAAAATATAAAATCGTGAAACTTTACGCCGCTATATGTCGCTAGAGACGTTCCACACACACTTTCTGGGTGCGTTATAACAGTGACAAGCAATCCCGTTACTTGGTTAAAAAAAAACAGACAGTTACCTTGTGACGCTTGGTATTTCTAATCAGTTTAAATATATATATATGAACCCTAGTGGGTGTCTGATCTGGTTGTGTCACATAAGATGTCGTTCAGGACATACTAATACTTCATAACACTTATTTTTACTTACTTTTTTTATTAGTCATTTAAACTTGCATTACCAAATACAGCCTAATTTAACATACCGGCTTCATTAGGAGTGTGTAATGTCGTAAAACAAAAAACTGTAGCGAGTAGAATGTATTTAACGACGTTTTCGGCCGTAATCCCAATAATACCTTATGTGGTTCAGTCAGCTTAGGAAAATTTAGGCTACTCTCGAGTCTATATGAAAGATAACGGTATCAAATAATGCTCATAATAACAAAATAACATATATATATTTGACATTTTAACCAACGTTATTAATGAAACGTCAAGGAAATATTGAAACACAACTTTACTTACAACATACACGTTTTGTTTCACTAACACTGATTCCATTTATATACGTAACACTTTATGTAACATTCCTAACAATGCTCAGTGACCAATGAAAGCCAGTTAATCGGCTTCACGACCTAGATGAATAAATAGAATGACCGGTAGGCTTAATAATAACGAATTTTGCTGAAACCTAACAACTGCTTGGTTTACAAGTTCGAGCTAGGCCTTTTGAATAGACTGTTGATTTAGATATGTTTACCTATGGTATGAGTGAAGTAAACGATTGAAACCTATTCAAAACTTTGTTGTTGTTTTTATGTTTGCTATTAAGCACAAAGATGCACAACAGGCTATCTAAATTTTAGCATTATAATCCCTCAGGCCATTGTGCCACCAGGGGGCAGAACCTTATTCAGAAAATAATATAAATTATAATGCATAAAATGTTGCCACCAGGGGGCAGAACCTTATTTAGGAATTAGTATAGACTATAATGCATAAAATGTTGCCACCAGGGGGTAGAACCTTATTTAGGAATTAGAATAGGTTATAATGCATAAAATGGCTTCTACAAAATGCAGTGTTCACTATAATAATTATTTTCGCCATTTTGGCTGAAAACGTAATTCGTTATTGTGAAAACAACTTCACGTTTCTACATCTCCAGGCTTGGTAAGAGTAATCTCCAAATATTAGTGTCTTCTCCTCGTTAGTTCCTGCTGTGTTCTCGGTATTCTCTGAGTGACAGTAAAAATAAATCTTTCAACGATATCACCGTGAATTGCCCATGCTCGTGGAAGACCTGTTTACGTTTCTTAACTTTCCGACTAATAAAAGAGTGCCATTGAAACCAGCTTATTTACACAGTTACAACAAACAGTCGTAATTAAACGGTTATAACAAATGTGATGATTTAATTTATTACGTAACACACGAAGTTCAGAAGACTTAATGTACAGGGTGACCCAAAAATAATAGTACTCTAGACCATGTATAAAATGAACACATTTTGGTTTTCCTTGATAATAACCTTTACCCAAATATTACACTGTAAATATAACAGAAAATAAGACAATAATAGATCAGTTTAAAGAGAAGTGTTTATTCTTAGGATTTACAACGGTTATTGTTATTATACTAATTGAAAAACGTATTATATTCGTGTTATTTTGGGGGCCATCCTGCATGCCAATGCTTGCTAATCTAGTCCGTATTTTTGAGAACTGAGACTCTATTTTTCTATCACAAATATAATCCACAATATTTCAAGAGATAACTGAAAGACTTATTGCGTTTATTATGTGTTTACCTTCTATGGTCCCCCCCCCCGTCAGCCTAGCATATTTTATAACTATTTTCAGTGATACACATGATATTTTATTGAAAATAGTTATAAAATATCATGTATATCACTGAAAATAGTTATAAAATATCATGTATATCACTGAAAATACTAATAAAATATCATGCATATCACTGAAAATACTAATAAAATATCATGTATATCGCTGAAAATAGTTATAAAATATCATGTATATCACTGAAAATAGTTATTATAAAATATCATGTATATCGCTGAAAATACTTATAAAATATCATGTATATCACTGAAAATACTTATAAAATATCATGTATATCACTGAAAATACTTATAAAATATCATGTATATCACTGAAAATACTTATAAAATATCATGTATATCATGAGACTGGACCTTTCTTCTATTTTCACTTCGCTTATAAGTCTCGTGTAAAATTTTTGAGGGGTAGTTTTTATTGTTTTTATATAAAACAGAAACGTTTCCCTTCCCCCTTGGCTCAGCGGTAAGTCTAGGGACTTACCCGTGGTGGTCACAGTACAAATGTCCTTTCGTGTGAGCTTGTGCTTAACAACAAAACAAAGATATTTAATTTGTAAATTATTTGTAAGACATTAAGTGAAAACAATATTAAATCAGTGGTGTTTTACGTGGTTTGCCAATGTTGATTTCAAATAATCGTTCTTGTTAAGAAAAACAACAACTCTTGTAATACAAAATCGTTTTAGTGCAAAAGCTACACAATGTGCTATGTAGGCTGTGTCCACCTCGTGCAATCGAACCCTGAATTCTAGAATAAGTCCGTATATATCACTGATAAATCGGTGGATATATAGAAATGCGAAAATTCAAGAAAAAACAAACCAACCTACATCAAGAAGAAATTTATGTGAGTGAAAAGATCTAATAATCATAACTGGATTACAACATGACTTATCTTCTTTTATCTATGATCTATCAAAACAAGTTATACGTAAAGCGTCAAATCACCCGTCACACTAAACATGCTCGCCCTTTCAGCCGTGGGGGCGTTATCATGTGACGGTCAATCCCACTATTCGTTGGTAAAAAAGAGTAGCCCAAGAGTTGGCGGTGGGTGGTGATGACTACCTGCCTTCCCTCTAGTCTTACACTGCTAAATTAGGGACGGCTAGCGCAGATAGCTCTCGTGTATCTTTGCGCGAAATTCAAAAACAAACAAACAAACAAATTCTCATTGTGGACAGTAAATCTTTTTTTATATGAAAAACAAACCAATCAATCTTATTTTTTATTCGAAAAATATTTTATACTTGTTATTAATCTAAGATAAATCATATCAGGGCAAAACTGCGTCCGACTTTCAGATCAGACAGAATATATTTAATCTATGGAAAACAAAATAGAAAATTACAGCCGCAGACACTAGAAGACGTTTCGTTAATAACGTCTTATGGCCACGTGTTGTTTCAATATGGCCACGTATTGTTTCAACATATGTCGATCATTTGCTAAACTGGGTCTTTTACTAGCTTTCAAAAATCAATCTAATAACAGTCGTATTAATCAAACCATAAATCTACGAGACACATCGTGTTAAGCCTGACCACGTCCGAGTATTCTTGTTACCACAGAAACATAGTTTTAATCCCTCCCAACCCCCATTCCGAACTATAAAAAAAAAATTAAAAAGTTGTTCCGAGACAGGGTTTCTTTCACACTTTCTAACTCATATCAAATAGAATTTCAAGTAATAGCAGTGTATTACCACATTTTTTGTACTCGTAGTAAGAGGGTTATAAGTTCTGGCTTCTTATCTCTCCGAGACGCTGATTCTTAACAGCAGGTGGCGCTTTCTTAATTTACATCATAGTGGCAAACTCGTGAAAGAAAAGATTGTTTCAGTTTATTGCAACGTGATGTTCATTTTCTTCCCTCGATTTTCCTCAATAGGGAGCTTTAATCTTAGATAGGGGACCAATCGGCAATAAATAAAAACATGCAGGCAAATTAATCTATAGGAACTCTATGCATGCAGACATGTCTATGACATACAGGGCCCACGTGCAATTCTTTAATAAATAAATACATGGTAAAAATAAAACTTGGATTTTTTTTAATTATGGCCGTTTGAATTAACCCTAATTGATTGTAGACTATCGTCGAGAAAACAAAACATGGTTGTAATTATCAAGCTAGAAAATGTTTTTTATGCTTTAATCTAGTAAAAGTCTGAGAAATTTTAAAAGTTTATATAATCGGTGTCATGTGTGAGTAAACTGGTGAACATTAATAAATGTTTACTTTTGTAACCCTCGTGTGAAAGTAAATTGGTGAACGTAAATAGCATTAATCTGATAAAAAGGTTTAGACTTGTAACCCTCACGTGAAAATAAATTAGTCAAGGTGAGTAATCTGATAAAAAAACTTATGCAGTAATCCTTCGTAACCGTTATTATATTTTAGTTTTTTCTGACAATCATGAGAGTTTTACGCGTTAATTCGTAGTTTCTATTTCAATAAATTATGTAGTGTTAACCCTAAAATTATTGGTATATTAACCCTAAAGTTACTGATGTATTAACCCTAAAATTACAGATATATTAGCCCTAACATTATCATTATATTAACCCATGATTGTCAATATTAGAATTAACGACTCCATCTGTTTTTAAACACTTTTTAAAACTATATATGCATTAAATTGATTGTAGACGAATAGCTTAGCTGGTTACATGATTCCAAATAATATATTAGTCATACACACACAGAAAATTAAACAATAAAAACTATAACTATTGTGTGAAACACAGGACACCTCGTAATTAATTGGAAGGATTAGCTCTAGTTACTCACTATATGGACTCCCCCCCCCCCCGGTAGTGAACGGTATAAAAACAAATCGATATTTTGAGGATTAACCCAAAACGCAAAAAGTCACGTGAGATATCGGTCTAAAAATTTTACTACAGCCTCACCTAAGAGTAAACGTGGACAGTTTTTTAGTTTTTTTGTCATTCGAATCAATTAAAGACGGCTGATTTAGAGCTACAAAGCTATAAGGTGAAAGGACGTGCAGATAGATAATTATTGGTAAGGCCAAGCAAACTAGATTAGCAGTTTCTAGCTCAAGTTTTCAAAAGAATCATACGAGTGGACGGTTATTATTCATTGCCAACTTTAAAGTACAAATTTACTAAATTTTATGAAATTATCCCGATTAGAGAGCGTTTATCGTCACTTGGTATTAACTTAACCAATTCGCATAAATAATGATGCTTGATATGGCTGTACCGAGTGATGACAAGAATCTGTTAATCTAGATTCCATGGCGTTACTATAAAGAAAGTTATTAACACTGTTTTAGAGAGGAGAAACTACCACCATATATTTTAAAGAATATGGTTGGTTCTGTAAAGTATAGGTCTATTATAGGAATAATAGGGTTGCGATCCTAAAGCTAATGCTGGTTACTATCGAGTGTCACTTTCTTACTTGCTGTGGTTTGTTGGTGTGTGTTGACAAAAAGCCATGATATCCAATCAACAACACCTTAGGTGTGAAAAAAAGGTGCGAACAAAAAAGGATTGAGTGTGCGACTTAAAGGAATGAAATCAAAATTGGTGGCCAAACTGGAATCCTACACTTATAGAATTGATAAGAACTTTCCATCAAATATTCATTCATTAGTTAGCCAAGCTGCATTTTTTTGGTTCAACTTGAGACATGATGGTGGGTAAAACAAAATAATAGATAGTCCGCGTGGATTTAACTTCATTTAAACGTCATTATTTAAATCAAATATTAT
>NW_013671065.1:62416-66959 GCF_000517525.1 Limulus polyphemus
TATATATTATATTATATTAAATGTCATATATTATATTATATTATATATTATATATTATATTAGATATTATATTATATTATTATATTTCAAGATATTATCTCATCTGGATTTGAATTACAGCTAAAATTGCAAAGTGTAAACTCTTCGAGACTATGCTCGCTCTTTCGGCCATGAGGGCGTTACAATGTAGTGGTCAATTGCACTATTCGTAGGTAAAAGAGTAGCCCAAGGGTTGGCGGTGGATGGTGATGACTAGCTGCCTTCCCTCTAGTCTTTCACTACTAAATTAGGGACGGCTAGCGCAGATAGCCCTCGTGTAGATTTGCGCGAAATTTAAAACAAACGAAACCTCTTCGAACCTACGTTGCTGGCTACGCTAACCATTAGGCTACACCCAGCCCCATTTTATTTTTATTCGAAGACTGTGTATTAAACAGGATTGCATAAAATTCTCTTGATATCATTAATCACCAGCTTAAAAACCACTAGCTGAAAATAGTAACTCATAGAATTCTTAATATTCAATTGTATAATCTAAGCCCCCCTCGGAAGCTCAGAAGTAAGCCTGAAGGTTTACAACGTTAAAAAGCAGATTCCGATACCCGTGACTGGCGCAGCACAAATAACCCATTGTGTATCTTTGTGTTGAACAGCGAGCAAAATATGCTCCAAATTAATTTATAGGGCAAATTTGATTGCGTTTATCGGTGTTCGGACAAATATCGCTTATTTCAAACCTCGAGATTTATTTATCAATTCTTCTAAAAGCATTGCTTCCAGAGTAAGTTTCAATTTGGAGAAACATTTGTTGATACAACGGATCAGCGACGTTTATGTCCATGACATAAAACAACATTCTAATCAAATCACCGACAACTTGACGTTGCTTTCACCTTAATTCGTCCACAACTGTATCGTCTTCCTGTTTTATCTCGGTTGTGTAATGTCATTACGAATAACGTTTTTTTGAACGGCAGATGAAAGTCTGTTGAATATATGAATGAGAAAAAAAACCCTCATGATTTGACACGACTTAGATAAAAGAAGTAAGCCTATTTCACAAAGTGCCATATTTATTTAATATACTAATTCTCCCCTTGTCTTGTGGATCGGGAGGTGGAGATAGGGGGAAAAAATCGTCTGTCAAAGAGTTTATAACTTCTAGACTCCTCGGAGATTGAAAAACCTGCATCTTGTCATTCACTTTATTCAATATTTAATTGTTTGTTGTTTTATTTGTTTGTTTTAGAGTAAAGCTAATCGAACCCCAGATTTTAACGTTGTAAGTTAGTAAACTAACCACTGATCAAGAACTCAGCTTTTTAACTTTTCAGACTCATTGTCCTGAGAACACACCGATCTTACATAAAAAGCAGATCTTGTCTGACCCTGTTCAAATATTTAGAAAAGTGATTTCGTTCTGGATACGTTCCTTCAAGTTTCTCTAGTATAATTTGTTATGAATTTATAATCTCTTTCAAAGTTACGAGGCCCCTAGTAGCTCAGAGATAGTTCGGAGGGCTTCTAACGCTAAAAACTGGGTTTCGATACTCGTGGCGGAAAAAGCACAGATAGCAGATTGTGTAGCTTTGTGCTTAACGATCAAACACAGCTCCATGTGTTGTTATATTTTACAAGTAATGAGAATATGAAAACATTCGTTTTCTTCTCAACATTAAATGGAGTGGCGGTCTTAAGAAAACAAATTCCATACACTGCGCAGTTCGTCACTAGAGGGCCACCTTGTAAGCTTCATTGTATTAACAAATGTTTCGAAGATGTTTGTCCCATTTTTGATTTATTTTTTAGACCTACCCCTAACGAAGCAGATAAAGAATGTAGTGTTTAGAAATAAAACAGATTTGATAACAATGACGTAACACAAGTATAATTAATCATTATCACGCTTCACCGCTTGTAAAAGCGTTCAAACCATAATAATACTTTTCAGCGTGATGGTATATAATTAGTGGATAGTTGAGTCATTCAGTTTCAAATTTTTCAATATAATAAGAAGAGTTATTACTTACATCTTAGGGAAAAGAAATTATACTAGAGGGCGATATAAGTTTTTCCTGATTTAATGAATTTGTTTTAATTTGAGTTCCAGTTCAAAGATGAAGATCACAGTGATGAACGACAATCTGGTCATAAAAAATGGGTTTCCAGTTGATTTACTCAGTTCTGCAATGGAATTAATAACGATGTTTTGTTATATATTATCCCTAATAACTCCAGTTAAAAAGATAAAACCTTGTTGTGCCCTAAATGAGAATTAATGTTTTTACGAATTCCGAAAATTTTAATAATTTTTTATTTAAATCAAATCCTAGCGAGCGATGCTGCTAACGAGAGTATGCAGACAAGCTTTGTATGTTAAGAAACACAGCATGAACTCGTTAGGTCTGTAGGGGAACTTCATCTAAACCGCTTTGATTTGTACTGGTAAAAATTGTCATGACAACCAGCTGTGAGAACAGCAATATTTTATTGTTCTATCACTGAAGGAACGGTTTATCTCAACCTGATCTAGACTCGCAATGATTATTTGTTTTGTCAGCTTACCGCATTAGGGTTAACATTTCATGTTTCTTAGGTTCAGACTATCTTGTAAAAAACAGTTTCGTTCAGTTTGGTTTTTTTAAGCCTTTTTCAAGAACAATTCTATTTACGTATTTTCAGCTTAGCATATGTTATCAACTACCAGGGTAACACACGTGTTTTACGTCATTTGCACGTCACTACACCCGCTCTCGAATAAATATTAAAAATCAAACTTTACGTATTGAAATTTTAGAATTGAAGTTTTAGAATATAACCACATTAGGCTTTGTCTGTATTCACTGCGGCAAATGGAACCCTGGATCTTAGTGTTGTGAGTTCGTAAACTTACCATCGCTGTTCCACTAGGGGAATAAAAAAAAAAGACAACCGACAGTTTAAATTAAATTATCTTTGTGTGCTATAGGTGGCGCCACCTTCGTTTTCAAAAATACTTTTAGTCAGTGTATAATGAATTAACGTTGTTATGGGCTTCTCCTGACTGTACGATTAGTCTGGTTTGTCTGTTTACTTCTAGGTACAGAGCTACACCATGGACTATATGTGCTTTGCCCCCACCACACATGTCTAAACCCGGTTTTTTAGCCTCCAGAGTTACCTAATCGGCCCCCTAGTGGCCGAGCGTCTTGAGACAGGAGTTCTGGTCCTCTTGTTGAACTTGATGTTCACTTTGAGGGTGCTCTTTGGGTGTGGCTGTGGGTGCTGTTGGCTACATGTTCCCCCCCCCCCTAGTTTGTCTCCCCACGAGTCAGCAGTACGCTTACAGATATACAGTGCTAAAATCCGGGGTTCAGGCAAGGGTAACCAAGGCTGTAGGTGCTGTTGGCCAGCTGTCCCCACCCCAATTTGTACCCCTGGCGGGTCAGCGGCAAGTTTACGGTACTAAAATCCGGGGTTAAATTCCCGCGGGGTACAAAGTGCAGATAAGCCTATATCATCACCATTTTACGTTCAATCTTGGTTCAACTCCTCATATAAAGTAACGGATTTTTTTTTTTCGATTCATTTCAATAAATCTCTATTATCATTCACTTTCGTTTAATAACAGAACGTTCTGAGACTGAACGTGAATGAATACACTAGATTTATTGAATGCTCAACAACTCTCAATCATAATTTTTATCTTCTATGTAAATTTAAAACAGGTTTCAAATTGTATTCTAATTTACGTCTGGAGGTTCAGTCTACCTACCGGTTCGTTAATATTTAATAGGCTTAGAAACAGCCAAGCAGTTGTCTAATGTAAATATCGGTTAGTACAAGAACTCCAAATTGTATTCTAATTTACGTCTGGAGGTTCAGTCTACCTACCGGTTCGTTAATATTTAATAGGCTTAGAAACAGCCAAGCAGTTGTCTAATGTAAATATCGGTTAGTACAAGAACTCCGTTGCTTTCATATTACCCGAATGATAGTTACGTCGTGTACGTTATTAATACTAATTAGTATGATGAGCGTGTTCTCCCAAAAAAAATCCCGTATTCTTGAACTTCAACATTTTCAGTAGACATCTTTGGTTGACATTACAAGTCGTTCTTTTGTATTATTATATTTCAAAAAAAACAAAAAGGTTTTCCCGCCATGGATGATATCACTATATTTTTCTGTATTAAAAAAATCTGGATTCTTTATTGATCACCTTTCCTATTTTATTATAATTTACAAAACACGGGTCCTCCACTGATTGACATCATACACACGTCACTATTTTAGATAACCTACAAAACACGAGTCCTCCATTGCTTGACATCATACACACGTCACTATTTTAGATAACCTACAAAGCACGGGTCCTCCACTGTTTGACATCATACACACGTCACTATTTTAGATAACCTACAAAGTACGAGTCCTCCATTGTTTGACATCATACACACTTCACTATTTTAAATAACCTACAAAGTACGAGTCCTCCATTGTTTGACATCATACACACTTCACTATTTTAAATAACCTACAAAGTACGAGTCCTCCATTGTTT
>NW_013671066.1:0-10329 GCF_000517525.1 Limulus polyphemus
GGCCACCGAAACTGCACAGCTTGACCGTTCAGTTCGTTTCAACACGTTAAGGGTATGCTTAGGATACTGGTGTTGCTGTTATCCTACGAATCGAATGGTGGCTCGTGGAATTAATTGTTTATTTGCAATACAAAGTAACAGTTCGTTACCACACCAGCGATGCCCCCCCCCATCTTTAATTTTACAAGATTTTAAAGAACTGTATTACTAAAATCTGACAAGCTTTGAAAATAAATAAAATATAAATATTGAAGTACCTCAAACAAAAAGCCGGAATGGCTATTTTAAGAGTCAAATAGTGCGTTTTCGGTCAGTCTGTATCACAATTAAGTTCAAGGGGTGGAAGCCTGTAACTGAGGGTAATTTGCTGAGATTCTTGTATAAACGTATGAAGAAAGCTGATAATTGGTTGTTTCCGGATGGGCGAACTTCTTTTACATACCACCCACAACTTAACAATTCTCCCACCTTTATCTAACTAATACTAGAAACCCTTCCCACCCTTAATTCAGATACACCCTTGACAAGGGTGAAGCCTAAAACGTCTTATTTTAAAAGTCTACACTTTAGAAACTTGGTAAGTATTGAAACACGTTACGAACATTAACAGACAGACAATCAGTATAACATGTAACAGCTAGCTGTTTTTTTTTTATATTCTTTTTTAATCGCGATGCAAGATATTTTACACAAGGCTATTAAATTTATTTTAAACCATTAAAGCAAACAGCATATTCAAAAACATACCTATACTGTATTATAAATAAATGCGAATTAATAGTTCGTTTAACTTTTATTCTGTCGTCAAACAAGGTTTTGTTTTTCTCTCTCCTTGCGATAATGTAAAAATACTCACTCGTGAATGTTTTAACCACCACATTATAAAAAATAGATGTTGGACGCTTCCGTCAGTTACATCTGATTCCGGATAAAGATTGCCCACGTCAACATTTAGGGCCACGTGCTTCCTGTTTTCCCACGCTCCACCACGACCTCCTCCTCCGTACCTTCTGACTTTAGAGCACGAATTTGTTACACAATATACAATTCGTTACATTACTACCCAATCAAAGGAGTCTTTCCTAGTCTGGTCTGACTTATTACATAACAAGAATCTGATGGTTCGTTAGCCAAAAAACCATCGCTTCCTTCCACAAGGTGTCTGTGCAATACGAGTAAGCCACTTGATGGAACTTTACAAAGACACAGTTTTTATAAAATTATGAATATCATTCACTTATGGTCACTACACAAGGTTCCAGGGTTCGATCCCCCGTGGTGGACAAAGCACAGATAGCTCATTATGTAGCTTTGCGCTAATACAACAACAGCCGCTAACTCCAAAGTCCTAGACGGATAATTCTTGATTAACAGTTTGTTTGAAGTCAAGCACAAAGCTACATAATGGCCTATTTGTGCTCTGCCCACCACGAGTATCGAAACCCGGTTTCTAGTGTTGGAAGTCCTTAGGTATACCGCTGTGCCACTGTATTGAATATTGTTGGTTCTAACAAAACGTAACTCCTCGTTTGCCATCAGAAGAGTTTTTTTTTTGTATTGAATATTGTTGGTCCTAACAAAACTTAACTCCTCGTTTGCCATCAGAAGAGGTTTTTTGTATTGAATATTGTTGGTCCTAATAAAACGTAACTCCTCGTTTGCCATCAGATGTGGTTTTTTGTATTGAATATTGTTGGTCCTAATAAAACTTAACTCTTCGTTTGCCATCAGAAGAGGTTTTTGATGTTAAATATTGTTGGTCCTAACAAAACTTAACTCCTCGTTTGCCATCAGATGTGGTTTTTTGTATTGAACATTGTTGGTCTTACAAGGAACGTTAGTCCTTGTTTGCCATCAGAAGTGAGTTTTTGTTGTATTGAATATTATTGATCCAAAAGCATTTCTTTCATAACATCTAGTCGACAACTGAACACACAGTTTCAAACTACTGTAAACCAACAAAGCACGACTCAACGTTATAATTTTTCAAGTGCTTTTATACCAACCTATCTAGACTAATTCCCATTTCAAAATATAAATCTCAGTTTAAAAACAAAATTTATGTTTTCTATAAAGTACACTAACACGTACTGAATACCTTTCCAAATGTTTTTCTGATGAAATAAAGACTGAAGACTTCCGAAACGTCGTCACTTTAGCCTTCTCTATCGAAATCCTTTCAGTTAAGTTAATTATTTTATCTACAAAATACACTTTAACGCTCGGTTTCACCAGCTATATTCTGTTTAAATCATTGACTAACGAATACGTGTTTTTTTTTCTTAACAGATGAGAGGAGGAACCCCAGTAAAACAAGGTTCGTCATACCTGTTCTTTACTGATTTTTAGTGCTACAGATTTATAGGTAAGATACGTGTGGTTACTGGTCCTTCATTGGGCTACCAGTGAGACATGTGTGGTTACTGGTCCTTCATTGAGCTACCGGTGAGATACGTGTGGTTACTGGTCCTTCATTGAGCTACCGGTGAGATACGTGTGGTTACTGGTCCTTCATTGGGCTACCGGTGAGATACGTGTGGTTACTGGTCCTTCATTGGGCTACCGGTGAGATACGTGTGATTACTGGTCCTTCATTTTATAACATCCAAAACATTTGCAGACAGATGACAACGAATATATTTTGAAACTTTCTGATAATATTATTAATAAATAATTGTACTAAAACTAACAGAAGTCTGTCTACTCCAGAAAAATGTTCTTGTCCAATGTAGAAAGTTTAGCACAAAGTATCTGCGTACAGCTATGCCTAATTTTGAGCTGAAAGAATAGAGACAAGACGGTTAGTTAACAGCACCCACTGCCAGCTCTAAGGTTTCTCTCGTCTCGGTGAACAGCAGGATATAACCGTTACTCTTATAACTCACCGCACGGCTCCAGAAATGCGTAGCACGACAACAGGACGCAAACCAAGAACTACAGTCCAGGCACGCTATTGAGCCACGCCCGGGTATTCAGATAAAACGTGGAGCTAACAAAGAATTCGTTGAAACTGCTGTTAAAAGGCATTATGGCGCAACCTGTAAACAATGTAAAACTGTTTGAAATGTTAACCTCGCTTATATTAGGATTATCCCCTCCCAACAACGCAGTTGCAGATCGTTAGCTGTTACAACAATTCACAATAAAACTTTGTTAACGGTGCAAGTTAAGAACGTTATGTACAGTGAACAACGTACCGCTCTACAATGTTTTAAAATCTATAGTATGCTTAGAAATATGAGGTACAGAGTAGGAATCCTATTTGTATACTATATTCAAGCCAATCTCATTCGGGCTATCTGCCACCATCCCTAATTTTGAACTACCGACCAGAGGAAAAGTAGCACCCTACCAGCCATACTAACTGACTGACCGTCACTCTTATAACTCCGCACATCTCTAGCTACCCAACTCATTTTATAATGAGCCAGGGGAGCGGTATAATGTGATGGCCAATCCCACTAATAAGTTGTAAAGAGTAGACCAAAAGATGGGGCTGGGTGGTGTCGACTAGCTAATCTCAGATAGTCCACGAGTAGGTTTTTGTGAGAAAATTCAACAAATAAGTGGTAGCCATGTTGTGGATCCGTGAAAAGGGTTTTTTAATTTAGGGCCTAACTAAGATACAACAGAAAGCTGATTCTTTCTTTTGAATATACAAGATGTGCATAATTCGTTTCCCTTCAGAGAGAGAGAGAGAATGAGTTTTATTAAGAAAAGTAACAATTTATATCAAGATTAAAACAAACGTAAATAACGAAGTAAGCGGTTGCGAAAGGGCCGCTTGGGTTTGAGGCTAATGCCCAATTAAAATTTTAAGACTGAATAAGACGGTTAAAATAAAAAAAAAAAAGTTGTTTCGTGACTGATTGTAAGATTGCGTGTCGAAACACAGTTTTATGTCCACTAGGTAGCTCTCCAGTCCGTTCTTTATGTAACAAGAAAAGATTTATATCCTAAACAGCATGGATTACACAGCTTTGCGATTTTTTTTTCCTCCCTGGGAGTTTGGAAAGGATTATTGTTAAGACTTCTGATAATAAAATCGTTTGAAACTGACCCTAGAGGACACAACAAAAATATAAATAATTTATTGCACACACATTTTTAGTACAAAAAACTTTCGTTTATCGTTTCGAAAACGTTCTTCGTTAGGCTTAGCTGTTGGACACCATTGTTAAAACTTGGCTATTTTGTCTTTGAACTTCTTTTAGGCTTTCGTACACTCAACACCCACGATAGGTTTATTTACTGGCGGGTAATACTCAAAATATACTAATATAAGAACCAATAAGCTTAGAAAACCGCACGTTTCTTGTTTTTTAAATTGGAACACTATGATATAATCGACACACATAAATACTCTTTTAATAATCAAATTTA
This sequence comes from Limulus polyphemus, assembly GCF_000517525.1. Classification (NCBI taxonomy): domain Eukaryota; kingdom Metazoa; phylum Arthropoda; class Merostomata; order Xiphosura; family Limulidae; genus Limulus; species Limulus polyphemus. Next base: position 4,384 of record NW_013671066.1, read on the forward strand.
TTTTTGAGAATATAAAATGTAATACACACACGTTAATTAGGTAATATGGTCGCGTGCAACTGCCGAAAGCTCAGAATTGGCTTCATTTTTAGGTAAGACGAAAACGAAAAACCAACTTAAAATTGATGAAAAGGTGATTAATTACTTAATTAAAATATACAAATTACGTCGTTGTTGGTTAACTTAATGTCTAGAGTTAAAACGAGTAAATGAATATTGTATACAAATGTGGCTTTAAATATATTTATATGTTTTCCATTAAGTAAACAATCCCAGTTAGCTGCATAAAACTAGGCCTATTAGCGAACCTTTAAAACCTGTAAATAGCCCATAACAGCCTGTTTTTTAATGCTTTAGCCTGTAAAAAAAAATCACAGACATCTTTTTTTGTTGTTCTACATATAAAATGTAAATTTTAGTTATTAGTTGTAGCTGTCACCCACGTGCTCTGAACCAGACACATATTGTGAGGGGGAAACGAAGACTACATAGTGTTCACTTGTAAGTATCCCTAATGAAGCTATTCAAGGGGTTGTCTGTGAGCTGCTGCCTCAGAGACACCATAGCTCAGAAAGTGAGTTGTGAAATGTGTGTTTTTAGTTACAAGGTAACAAAAGAATTCTTAATTGTTAGGCGAAACAACTACATTTGAAATAAATACCTATATTTGTTTGTTTGCTCTTAAGCACAAAGCTACACTGTCTTTCCTTTGCTCACCGCTAGTATCTAAACTCGATATTTAGCGTTATAATCCCTCAGACTTACCGCTGATCCAGCGGGGAGGAGAGGGTAATACGTTGTTGCTGTTTTCCTAAATGCAGAGCTACACAGTGAGCTGTCTAGACTCTGCCCATAACGTAGAATCGAACTGTGGATATTAGCGTTGTAAGTCCGTAAACTCACCGCTGAGCCATCGGGGAAACCCATATTTAGGAATACATTATTTCCACAAGAATGGTTTCGCTAAAAACACAGCCTATTATCTGTCACATGTAGCCCTCATTGACTAGATTTTCATGTCTTATTTCACTTCTCTTTAAATGACCATGTTGTCAGATTACGCAGAATTACCATTTACTGAGTCAAGAAATTATGGATTACGTCGGGGGAAAACTCATGGAAACCTAAAAATAGTGTCCTCCCCAACATGTCACGTGTCTTCCCCCCCCACCCAAATCTCATTCATTATTTTACAAAAATATGTGTGTGTGTGTCAGGTTATAACTAGCGAACCGCCGGACCGATTGTCACCAAAACTGTGTTGAAAAGGTAGGTCAGCTAGAAGATTCCTGGATAGTTTAATAGAACTGACATGTTTACAAAATTAATCTCACGATTAACTTCCTCATCGATAAACGTTGTAACTCATCACATAAAACTTTACACGCTGTAGGTTATTTTTTAGTACTAAATAACAGCTGAATATAATTACCATTAAATTTCGAACATCTAGAAGATTTCAATGTAAATGGAGAGGTTTGTCCACCACTTTCAGTTGCTTGTTACGTCCTTCAGTTTCAACATCTAAAGTGAAACAAGGTCAAATGCGGTTGGCGGGGATGAAACACACAGATCGATAGCCTCGACTCGAGAGCCGGAGACAGAGAAACTCTGACGAGTTGCTTCAGACTGTAACCCCTCCACCCCTATTTATTGTTTTATCTACGTCGTTCAGATTATAAGTATTCCTTTATACCACGTCGACAATACCATTTTAATTCTTTCACAAGCTCCTGTTCTACAACTACAAATGTAAAGCTTTCAAACACAGGTGTCTCTAGCGTTTTAAGGGGGAGAGGGAGCAAATTGGTGCCCCCGACCAAGAAAAAATAAATAAAAAATTGATCAAAAAACGACGTTTCATTGAAAAACATACGCCCGCAACTGTGTCACTATGACAACAGCGATTTTATTCAGTCTTTACATATAAACTTATTATTTTGTTGTGGTTTTCAATAACACGGTCATACAGTTTTGTGTGTTATCAGCCCATCGCTTGTGTTTGTCTATTCATTAGGCTTTACTTAATACATGAAGCTCAGTTATGAGAGCTCCCCTACAAAATTTGCCCCAGGCCGTCCCCAAATCCTTAATCTGACCCTGGTTCTACGTTTATCTGATATTTTCTGAGATCAATCGAACGCCGGTATAATTCATATAACAACTTATCAGCCGTATTAAGTATGTAAGAAAAAAACCGCCCTGGTGGTTGAAATTCGGAGCAATGAAACCTCCAGATGGAGCCTATAGATTAGGAAAGTAATAGTCCAAAAAGGTTTAATATCAGGCACAACACAACAGACCTTAAAATGTGATACAGCAAAAATATAGGAGCATTGAAAAACTAACCGTGACGTCACAACGTATAAATTTGTTTTTCTAGAACATTCGATACACTGTTCTCTACGATTTAACCTACACTATTTATGTTACCAGTGTTTGCATTTAACATGCTTTAGGCAACAACATGAAAGTTATAACCAATATACATTTTATTAATATAGCGTTACACGTTTTAACATATTTAAGATTACAATATGAAAGTTATAAAGAACAAGCAAAAGTACCCGTCCCCAGTGACGGGAAAAGTTTAAGTTAATCTATCAATTTAAATTATTTCATGGACTTTAAAAAGGTTAATTGTGTTGCATTCTTGGTTTCACTCAGTGCCATAACCCTGAGTTACTTATACCACCAACTGCAAAAAGATTGTCGAGTATTTCAGTCATGCTAAGAGTCACTTAACAACAACATACGGTAAATCTACATTTTTATTCTTTAAGTTACGTCACATTTTGAAATGTGAATGATAGTGTGATTAATCCCTAACAATTTAGTGTAGAATATCCTGCTTGTGAAATAAAATTTGGCATCAACATTATTCATGCCTGTTCTCTTGTCATTTTAAAGCTAATGTTGAGATTTTCCTGCACGAGCAGCTTTTCAAACAGGAGGGAGAAGAACGTACGAACAGAAACCAGGGTTCGTAATATTTATAAGATATAACTTTCACTAATATTTTTATGATTACAATATGAACGTTATAAACAATATATATTTTTATCAACAGGGCGTTACATGTTTTAACATGTTCATGACAACAGTATGAACGTTATAAACAATATATTTTTTATCAACAGGGTGTTACATGTTTTAACATGTTCATGACAACAATATGAACGTTATAAACAATATATATTTTTATCAACAGGGTGTTACATGTTTTAACATGTTCATGACAACAGTATGAACGTTATAAACAATATATATTCTTATCAACAGGGCGTTACGTGTTTGTGATATCACAGGAGCTACCGAGAAATAACGTACGATTATCAGTTAAGAAAAACTACTTTTTGAGCAAGATTAAACCTAATACATTGGAAAAAAAAATAAAGTTAAGACACATTTTATATTTTCCTACCCCCACGTACCTTGTAAAACAATAAAGTTAAGACACATTTTATATTTTCCCATCCCCCACATACCTTGTACCCTGGTATTACGTCGTTCTGTCGCTGCAATTTATTTGTTTTTCTGAGTTTATATTCATAATTTATTTGTTTTTGAATTTCGCGCGAAGCTACACGATGGCTATCTGGACTAGCCGTCCCTAATTTAGCAGTGAAAGATCAGAGGGAAGGCAGCATGTCATCATCACTCCCCGCCAACTCTTTGGCTACTCTTTTTACTAACGAATAGTGAGACTGACCGATAAATTATATCGCCCTCACGGCTGAAAGTTTGTTTGTTATGAATTTCGTCCCTAATTTAGCAGTGTATGACTAGAGGGAAGGCAGCTAGTCATCACCACCCACCGCCAACTCTTGGGCTACTCTTTTACCAACCGACACATTATAATGCCCCACGGCTGAAAGGGCGAACATGTTTGGTGTGACGGGGATTCGAACCCGCGACCCACAGATTACGAGTCGAGCGCCCTAACCACCTGGTCATGCCGGGCCTTGAAGGAATTAAACAACCAAACTAACTCGGTCAAGCTCCCTAACTATTTATATACATAAAGAATGCCGTCTTTTTTTCAGATGTGTGCTCATTTCTGTCACAACAGATGTCAATGTTTGGCCACAAATGTTTTGTTTTCAGGTACTATAACTGTATTGCTGTTGTTTATTTGTTTTTGGGGGGAAGGACAGGGGGTTATGAGCAAAGATATTTCTTATACGACGTTTTAAATTTGGTCTCTTGACCTTTGAAACGTTCATCTAATATCAAGTTTGGTGACATAATTTCCTGACTGTCACACGAGGAAACGAACCACTGAATAAACCGCTCGACTTTACTCCTTTCAAATAAATAGTAATTATATGGTTAATCTCTACAGTTTCCTCACGCGCAGACATTTTAACCTCACAAAAGCAACAACCCAAAGAAACCCGAATAAATATGAGATCCATTTTTAATCATAAAAACGCAAACTGCATTCAGATAAAAACAAAAATTACTAGTACATCACCGTCAAGGGAAACAACAAATACGCTTCCCCACCCAACCCTCCCCCCCCAAAAAAATGCATCTTGTTCTAAATAACTATTTACAAATTCTTGTTAATTTTCAAGTAAATCAGGGCAACCAGTGTGTACTTATCTTTGTTCTAAATAACTATTTACAAACTCTTGTTAATTTTCAAGTAAATCAGGGCAACCAGTATGTACTTATCTTTGTTCTAAATAACTATTTACAAACTCTTGTTAATTTTCAAGTAAATCAGGGCAACCAGTATGTACTTATCTTTGTTCTAAATAACTATTTACAAACTCTTGTTAATTTTCAAGTAAATCAGGGCAACCAGTATGTACTTATCTTTGTTCTAAATAACTATTTACAAACTCTTGTTAATTTTCAAGTAAACCAGGGCAACCAGTATGTACTTATCTTGAATGATTCCTTACATGTCCACGACAATTTTTATGCGAACCTGTTTGCAGCCAAACTTATGTACCTCCAAAACCCCTTAATCCTCCAGTGAGGAGGGGGCGTCTCGTATACAGTCTAGATGTGTAATAAATTACATCACTCGGAGCTCCGAACGACGTCCTGCTCTGTCATTTTTATAAGTTAACACTCACTTGTTACGCTGATAACTTCTACGTAAACAAGCTAACTACACAGACCAGAACCAGTTGTTTTGGTGCAAAGCTACGCTGCGGGGAATCGAACCACGCATTTTACCACTTATCCACCGAGATATAAGATCGGGGCTGAAAAATAACTTAGTCATTTCTACGTAACTGTCTAGCTAAGAGTGTGTAAAACAAAAAAAAATTACCATGATGCAACAATTGAGTGCCATCGCTATAATCCAGTGGTATCTCACGAGATTTTGGTAAACCCCTAAACCCATACTCAAAGTTATCTTGGTACGAATAAATACTAGATAATAGAATATACAAACGTTAGAACCAACACTAGTAATACAATTAAAGAAACAATGAAGTATAAATTAGCATTCTTCAACAACCCTATACTGTGTGTGTATCACGAAACTTGTAGTTTATGGTTTAACATATTCTAAACACATGCAACGTTCAGCCACGCCAAATTTAACACTTTTTTCGAGTCACTAAACTTTCCTGAACACTTCTATGATTTCAATACTTTACCACAGACGCAGTGGTAAATATATTTTGAAGGAGATTGGTTTCCTATGCTTTAAACATTTATATTGGATTACAAATATACAAACACATTCCCCCTTAACACTTATTTTAGCTTTGTTCTTTTACTTTAAACATTTATATTGGATTACAAATATACAAATCCACCCCCCTTAACACTTATTTCAGCTTTGTTCTTTTGCTTTAAACATTTATATTGGATTACAAATATACAAACCCATTCACCCTTAACACTTATTTCAGCTTTGTTCTTTTGCTTTAAACATTTATATTGGATTACAAATATACAAACCCATTTCCCCCCTTA
>NW_013671066.1:11255-16421 GCF_000517525.1 Limulus polyphemus
TACAAACCCATTCACCCTTAACACTTATTTCAGCTTTGTTCTTTTACTTTAAACATTTATATTGGATTACAAATATACAAACCCATTCACCCTTAACACTTATTTTAGCTTTGTTCTTTTGCTTTAAACATTTATATTGGATTACAAATATACAAACCCATTTCCCCCCTTAACACTTATTTCAGCTTTGTTCTTTTGCTTTAAACATTTATATTGGATTACAAATATACAAATCCCCCCCTTAACACTTATTTCAGCTTTGTTCTTTTACTTTAAACATTTATATTGGATTACAAATATACAAGTCAATTTCCCCATTTCTTCATGGCACTGGCTCACATGCTTATTCGATGCCACTGACATACACGTAGCTCATTAAAAATAAGACACTCACCCGTACAGGAGGGCCGCTAGCTCATTAAGAAATATATACTCACCCATATAGGAGGGCCGCCCCAGCGATTGAGCCGCCGCACTGAGCTATTACGTACATACTAGCCCTGAGTGATGATACTCTTCTGGTCAAGAACATGCTAAAGGTCACCACGGGGTTCACGTGAGCACCGGAAATGTGACTAAAACTCTGAGCAAGAGTAGCCATGGTTAGACCACTGGTCAAGGCCTTAATCATCAAGTTACTGGGATCGTGACCAGGCCAGGTCACGTGAGCGCCACACAGAAGAAAAACATAAAAGAAACTAGCTAAACATTCTGCAATAATTGACCTCCAAAATTCAAGTGTCCTAATTTCTTCCCGGATACTATGGTGCTTGTTCATCTGTGACTGAATAGTTTCCACCCTGTTAAGCAAGTGCAGAAAAAACGTTTCCAGCGAAACGGTTGCCATAGTCGTATAACCGTCGAGTTCTGATTTTATAAAAATCGTAAAGTGTTCATTTCACCAAGCGGAAATCGGGTGTTACGGAGCATCACGTTTTATAGATTCACCAGAAAGATCACGACGAGGAAATTCATGACCGAATGTCCATCCGAAATGTCATGTGATGGAGCGGAACTGAGGCCACTTAGTTGGTGGAACGAATCAAGTCTTCAGAAAATGTTGACCTTGTCCACTCAAGCCTACGGGTATGTGTAGATAACCAGCTGGTTTGAAAGGTGGATTCTGTTACAGTCAAAACCCTATCATATTTGATACCCTTAAGAAACCCAACAGTTCACTAGAAGATCAGTAAAAACTAATCCATTCTCTCGTGCTTCGTGCTCAGCTATCGTCTGCTTGCTGTAGCTGGTTGCCACTGACTACTGCCGCCTGTGTGGCACGAGCTTGGATTGACGGGTAGGTGGAGCTCGTGAGAAAAGTGACTCGACGATCAAAACGAGAATGAACACACGCAAGATTTGAACTTCACAGACACGGAGAAGCTCACTTAAAGGATCGTAGGATAAACAAAAGAATAATTCATCTCAAACCAAACAATACTAACCGGTAAATGACCAAGTGTGGAGAGAAACATGCTACACTCAAATATTCCAAGGAGTTCTGCCCTCCAATTCTATTCCTTTCAAGATGCGATACTCCAAAATACAGCAAGGCTTTTAATTATCAAAAATAACGTTAATATTTATAAAATATTTTTTAAAAAACTTTACTGATGACACTAGGCCTTATCTAGACATAGCAACATTAGGTATGAGAATTCATTACATAAAGTTTGGTGTAAATACTTTTTTTTTAATTATTGTGTAAATCTAAGTTTTTTCAGAACTACTTTCCCCATGACCGGTCCATTTTGTCTTTAATGCTATAAACAACACAGCTTATTATAACGATAGGATATTACTTCCCAATTACACCCAGATATGAGTTGACGTACGTAAAGTAAGTAGTGTAATATAAAGCTAGAATTTTCATCACAAAGTAAAACGTATTTCATCTCCCTTATTTTTGCGTTTCATTTTGAGGTGCTATTTATTTTATATTTATGAATTATAATTAGTATTTAAGATTATTGAATTGCTTGTAAAGTAACACTAGAAGGCCACATGCAAAAGTTTAATGTAAAGTTTGTAATTGTGATTTATTGAATATTTGTCACTATTACCATTGGAACTAACTAGTGTAATATAAGCGAAAGTTCAGAATATGAAGTGCTGATTTTTGATAGCCTGTAGATGGCGAAACCATCGAATACACAATATAGAATTACCGATTAGTTTATATACCAGTGAAACCCAGTAGATGGCGACACCATCGAATACAAAGTATTGAATTACCGACTTGTGTATATATATTAGTGAGGTCCAGTAGATGGTGACACTATTGAATACACAGTAGTGAATTACCGACTTGTGTATATATATTAGTGAGGTCCAGTAGATGGTGACACTATTGAATACACAGTAGTGAATTACCGACTTGTGTATATATTAACGAGGTCCAGTAGATGGCGACACCATCGAACACACAGTATGGAATTACCGATTTGTTTATATACCAATGTGATCTACACGTTGCATCATTTCCCCGAAAGTATGCCTAAAGCCGCCTGGAGGGTTTACCCGTTTTAAACAGTAGTGTGTTGCCAGTCAGTCAGTCAGTAGACACTAAAATGACGTCACTAAACCGTGCGCATCTCGCGAATCACGAGAAAAATTATGCACTCTGTAGGCTACAATAAAAGCAAGAAATAAAACTATTCTTAATTTTGGTTTTATTTACTCTTGAAACAGAACACTTTCGGGGACCCTGCGGAAGTACATCTAGTCCAGTATTAACGTTACGGTTTTTATTTTTTGTGGTACTCGTATATTCACAAGGGCCCCTGTACTCCATAAAGTCATGGATAAATTCACGAACAATTTAGAGAATAAATAGTTTAAACACATGTATTTTTAAAAAAGACCGGATGTTTTTCACGTGGATCTTATCAGAAATTCTATGGTTAACCTGTAAATGGTTCTAGTAATTTGTTCTAATATTTTTCAGGTTAATATAACGTCCAAACAAGCTGGTTACAATTTAATCGCCCGCGATTTTATTTTTTAAAAGAGTAAGTTATATTGTGTGTGTTTCTTTTTGTTCATAGCAATATTTTTAAATATTTCATTTGTGATTAAGCGCAAAGCTACACAATTGGGTAGCTGTGTTTTTCTCACTGCGGGTATCAAAACTTGATTTTTAACGTTATAAGTCCTCGGGTTTATAACTGAGCCAGCAGGGGCATAAATGTAAGTAAACTAATATAAATGTTATCGTATATGAAAGAAAGGTTAAATGCCTTAATTAATTAGTTTTATTAAAGATAATTAAAGAAAAAACTTCTAATGACAAAGCTAGTGTATAGTAACTTCAAACAGTGTAACGCATGTTTGCCATTTTCTAGATATATAAATTATATACATAACTCAGACATATTTAGACGCGTTTGTCTTGTATCTTGGCGTCACAAGTTCGTGTGGATTACTTGCTGAACCAACTCCAATGGAACTTGATAGGGTAATTCGAGTAAACCTGTGTGCGAATGATCAATTCCATTACTCACGCCGTCCCACCATCCCCATGAAGACAATGAAATAAATGTTGCACGAGAGGTCGGGCATCATTACATGCAGTTATGAAAATGTCTTATACTCTTCCATGTATAAACGCGTGTAATTAATATTGATTCTGGATTTGACAGCCAACAAAATATTAATTTAACTCTGAAACTGTCACTCTAAGAGCACGTTACAGACAACAAGAAAAGTTACCTCAAAACATCAACAGCTAATGTTATTCACGAAAGATTTTAAGTTATGTATGGCAAATATAATCGGTAATAATAACAGAAATAATTATTTGCTTTTCCACAACATGAGATAGCTACTTACGAAATTAAAATACACAAATTAAGTAGTCACTCGAAAAACATCAGAAAAATGGCGTTTTCAAAACTGAATAGCAAGGAAAAAGTTAAAATAACGAAAGCAAATAAATAAGTAAAAGATGGTGTAAAGATATTTCGTTCCTACTAAGTAAACAGTGTACAAAAATAGTTTATTTGTTAAGCGAAAAGCTTCACAATAGGCTGTGTTCTGGCCATTGCTGGTATCGAAACCCAATTGCTAACGTTTTAAGCCTTCAGACCTCCCGCCGAGTCACCGGGAGGAGTGTATAAAAAGTATAGAATGAAAACAAAATTACACTAGAATATATTTAAATACTAATAAATTTACTTTCAAACAGTCGTGGTCAAAAAGGTTATCTTTCTTATTAAAACGTTATTTATTTTAATAACTAAAAACGTCCGCACTTCATGCCTTTGTTATAAGGTTAGGAAACTGTAGTGCAACAGCGCCACCTATGAACAGATGGACTCACCATAATTCAGCCGTTTCAGGGACATCTTACCAAAGCTGAATACTAACATAATAATTACACTTAGTCAGGTTACCGTCTGTGATTAGTAATAATAGTACCGATCGACTCTTTACATTAAACAACTGTACATAATCATAAAATGTTTATCTGTCGACACTTTACATTAAACAACTGTACACAGTCATCACATGTTTATCTGTCGACTCTTTACATTAAACAACTGTACACAGTCATCACATGTTTATCTGTCGACTCTTTACATTAAACAACTGTACACAATCATCACATGTTTATCTGTCGACTCTTTACATTAAACAACTGTACACAGTCATCACATATTTACATTAAACAACTGTACACAATCATCACATGTTTATTTACATTTAACAACTGTACACAGTCATCACATGTTTATCTGTCGACTCTTTACATTAAACAACTGTACACAGTCATCACATATTTATTTGCAATAAACAACTGTGCACTATCATCACATTTATTTACATTAAACAACTGTACACAACCATCACATTTATTTATATTAAACAGCTGTACACAGTCATCACATGTTTACTTACATTACATAACTGTACACAATCATCACATATTTATTTACATTAAACAACTGTACACAATCATCACATGTTTACTTACATTAAATAACTGTACACAATTATCACATTTATTTACATTAAACAACTGTACACAATCATCACATATTTATTTACATTAAACAACTGTACACAAAAATCACATGTTTACTTACATTAAATAACTGTACACAATTATCACATTTATTTACATTAAACAACTGTACACAATCATCACATGTTTATTTACATTAA
>NW_013671066.1:16987-19775 GCF_000517525.1 Limulus polyphemus
GAAAGCTATTCGACTAGGTTCACACCAGACTGAAAGCCATTCGACTAGGTTCACACCAGAGTGGAAGCTATTCGACTAGGTTCACACCAGAGTGAAAGCTATTAGACTAGGTTCACACCAGGCTGAAAGCTATTCGACTCAGTTGATAACTACATTTCCTTCCAAGAGACTCCACCGTAAATACTCGCTTAGTTGTGTTTGGTAATCTGAGATCCCAAGGCTATAAGCAGACTTGGCAGTTGGAACAAGTACAAAAAATACATGTTCTTTGCGGAAAAGATTTTAACACTCAAAACATATAAAATATCTAAACGTTTGGTTCATATATAAGAAATATGTCTGATTAGAACAGTGCCATATAAATAATAGTTTTATAGGCTCATTGGCCAGAAGAATATAGATTTTGTTAAAGCTTGTTTGCCAAATTTCTCAACCCGAACCACTCATTGATCTTCTAAATGTCTCTCCACACTGAATACTTGCCAATTTATCAGGCTTTTGTTACAGATTCTGTTTACCGATACAGTAAAGAATTTTTTATCCTACTCTTCAAAGTCCTCTTTTTAACATATCTTTAAAAAAAAAAAACATTAAAATGTCATACAGGTGTGATTTATGTCTTTGGACAAAATATAGGTTATATCGATTATTTATACAAATGAATAGGGCCACTTTCAAATTATAGGCTTTAATTAATGTAATAAGATTCAGTGACTGTGTGTCATGTAACTTTTAAGTGGTTTAGACGTTTGCACAGAGGTAAAAAATTTTTCACCCCACTTACTCCTTGGGGAACCTGGGGGATTTCCCGAAAACCCCTTCTCCTAAACTGCTGGACTCAAAAACTTATAAATGGTGTCAAACGAATCGCCTCGACCCTAAGGTTTGCACAAATGTAAAAAAATTTCATCCCACTTACTCCTTGGGGAACCTGGGGATTTCCCGAAAACCCCTTCTCCTAAACTGCTGGACTCAAAAACTTCTAAATGGTGTCAAACGAATCGTCTCGACCTTAAGGTTTGCACAAATGTAAAACTTTTCACCCAACCCCTTGGGGAACCCGAGTATCTCGCGAAAACCCTTACGGGGATTCCCCGAAAGAGACCCCCAAATGTGGAAATGACATACGTTAAAGCACGTAAATAAGTAGGCTTACTAATTACTGTTCGTAACTCGGTGAAAGAAATTAAACTTACGATGTAGCATTGATTGTTATAAGCTTACTAAGCAGTTTAACATAATATGTATATTATAGCCGCACTGTAAATGTGGTTCATAAGACCACGGGTTCGCAAGCTTTCTGTAAATATGTAAACCTTTCTGGAACAAACGGAAAAGTTTACAATTTACGCAAATTAAACTACATAATTATTTCATTACTAGTAAGATGAGAATCCTTTCTTAATCTGACGCACGTCACTTAAGGAGATCCTTACTTGAAATTATTTTAATGTGACGTCACCAGTCCAGAGTAGGAATGGTTAACTTTCATGGGAGGGGTTGCTGTACTTAACACGCGACCTCATCTGTGACCCGTTCTTCTAACCTGTTTCATCCCTACTGTACGTCTCGGTCTCCACGACTAGTCCAACGTAAATATTTTCGGATATTTGCGCAGAGTTACATTAGATAAACTAGAGAGACGACAGCTAGTCATCACCGCCCACCGCCAACACTTGGGCTACTCTTTTATCAACGAATAGTGGGATTGACCGTCGCATTATAACGCCCCCACGGCTGAAAGGACGAGCACGTTTGGTGGGACGGGGGATTCGAAACCGCAGATTGCGAGTCGAGCACCTTAAATATCTGGTCATGGGGGTCAAATCCGATTACAGTAACACAAGAGTTGACGTTGTGTACTGTTGACTTCCCTCTCTAGTCTACGAGGAACTGTAAAAACAAAATACTTCAGTATTAATAATATTTTATGTTAAATTATGATAATTAAGTAATCTATCAACAGATTTATTGTTGGACTTCATATTACGAGTTATCTCCCGTTAACACTGTGGTTATTACTCTGGTGACAAGACCTGGGTCGCCTGTTCTTCTGACTGAACTAAAGGTAATTAAATACTAAATAAATACTCGGCGTTCTGAATGAAATAAATAATATTGTGTTTTTAATAATTACCCTAAAAATCTGACTTGTAAAGGATGGGAACGACATTACTAATAATTACCCTAAAAATCTGACTTGTAAAGGATGGGAACGACATTACTAATAATTACCCTAAAAATCTGACTTGTAAAGGATGGGAACGACATTACTAATAATTACCCTAAAAATCTGACTTGTAAAGGATGGGAACGACATTACTAATAATTACGATTCACTTATTTAATCTAGTTTGTACCATAACAGTCGTTGTTCACGAGCCTTGGTACCGAACGAAAGGATTCGTCGGCACCGAATATGGCAGATACAGTGTGTGTGTTGTTTAATAGAAACACATGCCTAAAGAAAATGGTTGTCGGAACAATCCAATCACGAAAATCTTTCTCTTTTAACCCTTTTAACCTTCAAATTACCGACACCGTACGCTATCAGTAAGGTCATGTCAAGTAGGTTTAGCTTTGTTATAAGTTATATATATTAAATACAGATGAAAACCCTAACAGTAATTATGGGGATTAATTGCGGTGTTGTACGTATTTCTTTTGTTGTTGTTTTTTTTTTTGGGGGGGGGGGTGACTCGTTTGTTATTATGGACCCTGAAACTAACGGTCATGGACCCAAAAATAATTTAGCACATAAATATTAGGTCGTCAAAAATTAATGTCG
>NW_013671066.1:20775-25618 GCF_000517525.1 Limulus polyphemus
GCAGTCATTGTGATGTCGAAAATAATAATTAATATCAAAACCCATACTGATAGGATAAACATTTGTATTTCGAGTGTGTTAAATATAACTTAATCTGTTTTTTTCTGAACTCATGATAGCATAAACAAGAACCAGAGTGTGTGTGTGTGTGCACACATCCGCTACGCAGCGTTGATAATATTCTCTTCTCAAAAATACGTCATCACAGTACACGGGTCATTTCTGGCGGGACAATGAGGAAAAAATATTCTGCATATTTCCACCAATTTTCATCAAAATCCAATCATTTTTGACTGAGTTCTTGAGCAAAAATAGTGTAATAAATCGGCTCCCATGTTAACAAATAGGGATTTTCGTGACCTTGACCCTCCCAAAGCTAGCCACTTGTATGTTGGGTCATAGTCCAAATATATACCAACTTTCGTCCAAATCCATTCAACCGTTTTCGAGAAATCTTGCTAAAAAACACACAACTGTACGTTGTTTTTAGGTAATGTTTTTCATACACATACACAGATAGATATAAACCATTATTCAAATGCACAGTTCAACAATACAGGTATCTGTATTTTGTACACAGAATATACACAAAAGTCGCACAAGTCTGTTTATTTTAGCGTGGAGCTACACGATAAGCGATCTGTGTTCTGTTCACCGCGGGGAATCGAAACTCGGATTTTAGCGTCCGTAAACTACCCTCCGCTGACCCACCATGGGACCATTTATAAGTCCCACCCTTACTCTTGATTTTTTGAAGTCATAATTGCGATGTCATTTGTTAATCTTGTTAGAACATATTGAGTAATCCTATGATTTGCCTGTACAACGCTAAGCCTAACGAACTGATAAAAAAAGGTGAAATCATTTATTTTCTGTGTCAAACGAACAGCAGTTATTAGCGAGATAACCTATGGATCATATGATTAAATATCAGGCTAACATGGGCACACTGTGTAGTGATTACATAGTTGTATGTTTCTAAAAGCTTTACATCACGTTTTTTTCTTCATCGTTCTGTTATTTTTAAAACTTACAATTGCAACGTGAAAGCAGTAAAGATAAAGCTAGTACTGAGATGTGGCCCTCGTGATCACATTATTTTATAACGTTTCATCTTTATCAAAGTTGTTGGTAAAAAAAAATATATTGTAGTTTGAACGAAAGCAAGGTATAATTGACTTGGCCTGATGACGTTTCAAAAATAGTTTTTATTCAAATATAACAATAGTTTAAACGGAATAGTTTTAAATATGGATATTAAAATTAACAGAAAATAAAACACAAATAACAGAAACGCGTGAAAGAGCTCGAATCAATTTATTAAAGAACCAAAAGAGGGCGCCGCGTGTATATTTTGAAGTTACAAGACGCCCTCGTGATATTGTTGACCAGTGGTACAATTGCTTCATGAAACAGAATTTACTACTGGCCCACGATATTGTTGACCAGTGGTACAATTGCTTCATGAAACAGAATTTACTACTGGCCCACGATATTGTTGACTAGTGATACAATCGTATGATGAAACAGGATTTACTACTGTCCCACGGTATTGTTAACGTTAACTACTAATACAATCGTATCATGAAACAGGATTTACTATTGGCCCGTAGTATTGTTAACGTTAACTACTAATACAATCGCATCATGAAACAAGATTTACTACTGGCCCGTAGTATTGTTAACTTTAACTACTAATACAATCGTATCATGAAACAGGATTTACTACTGGCCCGTAGTGTTAACGTTAACAATTGATACGATTGTATTAGTATAAAACAGGATTTACTACTGGCCCACGGTATTGTTGACTAGTGATACAATCGTATGATGAAACAGGATTTACTACTGGCCCGTAGTATTGTTAACGTTAACTACTAATACAATCGTATCATGAAACAGGATTTACTACTGGCCCACGGTATTGCTGACTAGTGATACAATCGCATCATGAAACAGGATTTATTACAGTCCCACAGTATTGTTGACTAGTGATACAATCGTATGATGAAACAGGATTTACTACTGTCCCACAGTATTGTTGACAAGTGATACAATCGTATGATGAAACAGGATTTACTACTGTCCCACGGTATTGTTAACGTTAAATACTAATACAATCGTATCATGAAACAAGATTTACTATTGGCCCACGGTATTGTTGACTAGTGATGTAATCGTATCATGAAACAAGATTTACTATTGGCCCACGGTATTGTTGACTAGTGATGTAATCGTATCATGAAACAAGATTTTCTATTGGCCCACGGTATTGTTGACTAGTGATGTAATCGTATCATGAAACAAGATTTACTATTAGCCCACGGTATTGTTGACTAGTGATGTAATCGTATCATGAAACAAGATTTACTATTGGCCCACGGTATTGTTGACTAGTGATGTAATCGTATCATGAAACAAGATTTACTATTAGCCCTATTTCTTCATACATTTCCACAAACGAAAGGTTTTGTATTTTATTTCAGTTACGATATATATTTAGTAAAGACCTTACGTTTTACTGGTAATTCTATGAAAGTAATGAAGAAAATGTAAAATACGCCAACCACTATATATAGCTGCTGCCGACGAGGCCTTTCGCTCAATACCAGGACTTATCAGGCCGGCTAGGATACGACAGACATAGCAGTGGTCTAAGCGATATTTATATAATCAATTCCATTACCAGCAATTGTTACAATGTGAACTAGATTAAGGAAATAAAGTGTAATTATTACACATATTTAACGTAATTTACAATTCAGAATTAGGGTAAGGATTAATAACACAAAACTGGAAATAATTCCTCCTACTTCAAACTAAATGTTAGTCTAATAAACTTAGTACTAGAAGCGAAACGAGTATCTTCAGGCTTTGTAAAATCACAGATATTTTTGTGTCTGGTGACGAGTTATATTTATATGTTTTGAAATTCTGTCACTAGTAACACCCAAGCATAAATAATTGAAGACAAAAGTACAATAACAAATATGTAGGCTCAGGAAAATGAGACATACTTAACACAGGGCCCTATGTATACCTAATTTATATGTCAGTTGTGACGTAGCACAGTAACCACTTCGATCAACCAGGTGCATGATGTTACAAAACAATACATTAACAAGGCCTAGTTATTCACGTTTACTGTTCCAGAGTTTTCCATAATATTTACCTTTAAATATTGATATGTTTAAACTAAATTAACACATTATTTTATTATATTATACCCTTCCTAATAATGAGTAGTGACTTTCTATTAAGTATACATTAAACTAGCCTACTACTAAGTTATCAAATGGTCTAAAATTTGTCATAACAGGCACGTAAACTGCAGGTGCTTATTTTCCATACATTTCGGTTTCAAAGTCAGAGGCGTGAAAAATAGCCACAGTTTCGACGTTTAAACTTTAACGTATATCATAGTCAAAAGATGGCGCTGCAACGTCAACCAATGAAGTTACAAAGCGATCCTTACAGCAATAAATTTAGAACTGGTTTGGTCTGTTTTGAATTTCACGCAAAGCTACACGAAGGCTATCTGCGCTATCCGTTACTAATTTAACAGTGAAAGACTAGGGAGAAGGCAGCTAGTCAACAACACCCATCGCCAACTCTTGGGCTACTCTTTTACCAACGAATAGTGGGATTGACCGTTACTTTATAACGCTCCCACGGCTGAAAGCGTGAGCATGTTTATTGTGACAGGGATTCGAATCCGCGACCTGCAGATTGCGAGTAGAGTACCCTAACAACCATACAAACAAACCACGTTTAAATTCGATGATGAGGAACCCACTTTGAGACTAATAATGGTTGGAGACGGCTTGAATGGGTAATGAAAAAAAACTTTAATATAAGTTTAACATAACAGCAAATGTACAACGTTTGACAATGTTTTGTCATCATCAGGTTACTAGTTTTTCTTCATTACCCATCCAAGCCGTCTCCAACCATTATTAAACCATGTTTAACTATCTTTGGAATGCAGCCAAACCATGTTTAACAACCTTTGGAATACAACCAGACCGTATTTAACAATCTTTGGATACGGCCAAATCATATTTAACAACCTTTGGATACGGCCAAATCATATTTAACAACCTTTGGATACGGCCAAATCATGTTTAACAACCTTTGAAATACGGCCAAATCATATTTAACAACCTTTGGAATGCAGCCAAACCATGTTGAACAATCTTTGGAATACAGCCAGACCATGCTTAACAATCTTTGGAATGCAGCCAAACCATGTTGAACAATCTTTGGAATACAACCAGACCATGTTTAAGACACTCGAGTGCTCTGTGCCACATCAATCGCCAAATAATCAATGGCTCCATCCGTAGTTCTATTGTAAAGTGGCTATAACCAATGGCTCCATCCGTAGTTCTAGTGTAAAAGTGGCTATAACCAATGACTCCATCCGTAGTTCTAGTGTAAAAGTGGCTATAACCAATGACTCCATCCGTAGTTCTAGTGTAAAAGTGGCTATAACCAATGACTCCATCCGTAGTTCTATTGTAAAGTGGCTATAACCAATGGCTCCATCCATAGTTCTAGTGTAAAAGTGGCTATAACCAATGACTCCATCCGTAGTTCTAGTGTAAAAGTGGCTATAACCAATGACTCCATCCGTAGTTCTAGTGTAAAAGTGGCTATAACCAATGACTCCATCCGTAGTTCTAGTGTAAAAGTGGCTATAACCAATGACTCCATCCGTAGTTCTAGTGTAAAGTGGCTATAACCAATGACTCCATCCGTAGTTCTAGTGTAAAAGTGGCTATAACCAATGACTCCATCTGTAGTTCTAGTGTAAAAGTGGCTATAACCAATGACTCCATCT
>NW_013671066.1:26335-28814 GCF_000517525.1 Limulus polyphemus
AATAATATATATATATATATATATATATATAATGTATAGCTTGTGATAACTGAATGGTTACTAAATACTACAAGAGGTAAAAGACTGGTGTTTATATTTTATCCTTTAAAAAGCCACCATCGTACAGGAGCGTAACTGCCCTCGACTTTCGAGATACCACCTCTTCCAGATAATGTTTCATCTCCCAGTTTAAAACTATAATCCCCTGACTCACATAAGCTATATCTTGCAAGCTTTGCCCTAAACCTGCCCGCCCAGTTCCAAAACCTGTCTGAAAAAAAAAAGTCTACTTGAGTACACACAGGGCGCGAATAGTCACGCGAAAACTCGCACTGCAAGAGAAAGTTCCAATCACCCGATCAGTTTGTTAACCGTAGCCCGAGGCTACGAGGGACTGCTGCCATGAGACAGGCGCATGCCACGCGCTCCCACGATCAGTGGATGACCTGGCGGGCACGACCGTACTCCTACAGTTCCTCATGTCACGTCACGTGACCGAAGAGTCTTATCATCACGTGCTTCTGCAATGCGGAAACCCGAGAGTTGGACAACATAGAAAGAGTATGTTTTTACCTACTACTCCAGTATGAAGATTTAGGTTCCAACACGGTAATCATGATTCCTGACTGTTCCTGAGCACCTTGTACACACTTCAGTATAAAACCTGACAAAATTATTTAAACAGAATATTTTACAAAAATATCACCTCACTACAACCTACTTACTTAATTGGTTCAAAACCACGGGGTTAGTAATCACCCACTAGAAGTTCGGCAGGGGGCGCTTTGCACCCCGTGTGAGAGATGTGAAGGTTATTGCATTAATTTTGATAGAATTTATATGTTAAAAAACAGCATTGAACTCAAACAAATAAATACGCCGACACTGCGCACTAAAAAAAAAAGACAAAAACAATATGAAGACCATTAGACCAACAGAAAAACATGCCCTCATATGTTAAACACCATTAGACCAACAGAAAAACATGCCCTCATATTTTTAAACACCATTAGACCAACAGAAAAACATGCCCTCATATTTTTAAACACCATTAGACCAACAGAAAAACATGCCCTCATATTTTTAAACACCATAAGACCAACAGAAAAACATGCCCTTATATTTTTAAACACCATTAGACCAACAGAAAAACATGCCCTCATATTTTTAAACACCATTAGACCAACAGAAAAACATGCCCTCATATTTTTAAACACCATTAGACCAACAGAAAAACTTGCCCTCATATTTTTAAACACCATTAGACCAACAGAAAAACATGCCCTCATATTGTTAAACGCCATTAGACCAACAGAAAAACATGCCCTCATATTGTTAAACACCATTAGACCAACAAAAAACATGCCCTCATATTTTTAAACACCATTAGACCAACAGAAAAACATGCCCTCATATTTTCAAACACATCTTTCTGAAGTGTTTGTGTGTCTATGACTTAGTTGATTATACGATCATAATAACACATTAGTCACACAAAAAAATAATAAGTGGCCTGGTGGTAAGTCTGAGGACTTATAATGGTAAAAATCAGGTTTCGATACCCGCAGTGGGCACACCATACATAACCGATTAGTTTTGTGCTTAATAACAAAAACAACTATGTAAACATTTCTCCTCACGTCTGCATTGGTTCAGACATCAAATATTTCCAAGAGCATTCCTAAAAACGGCAGGTATCATAGAAATAATGAAATTAATAAAGTTAATTATTAATAAAACTAGTTTAAAAGCCCGTCAAAAATGACGGGAAACAACTGTTGAATGATTAACGAAAATTATCGGATTTAACTAAAACGAATTTGTCTTGTCCTCCAAAATACACGTATTTCATCAGTCCTTAAGTAATTCTTTAATAACCACTTTAATAAAAACTACTCAGAAAAATGAAATATTGTCATGAACAAAAGTACGTGTGCAATCTGAAAGAGACTTTTCACTGTATTCTAGGTCACGAAGTAGAAAACATAGTGCGGACATTCTGACACAAATTTTTAACTCTTCCTACTGTAGAAAGGATAAAAGATGTTTGGTAGTAATAAATGGTTATTTTTCTTTATGTTTTAAGGCCAAGTAGGTAATACATGTGTTAAAATACCAAAATAATATTTATTAACATTTATTCACCATTTAAAACTTTTTAAACGCTGACTCTATAACGTTAGTAATAGTATGCCTATTTGTAGTAAAGGTTTTTTAACTACTACACGACCAAATATTAAGTCTTATTGATATTTTAAGACACATTTCTGTCATTTGATACATGGTTGTTAATCTCATGCTTGAGATCAGTGGCAGTCTTCCTTATGTACCGAAGGCTGCATAAACGAAGATACTTAACACCAGTATCATTGGGTTCAGGTGTTCTGCCTCTTCCTTTCCTATTTTCAAATTTACCGGTCTCATGAGCTAGGGGGTACTTGACAGTGTTTGGGGAGTATTTCAAGTCTGCAGCAATTTG
>NW_013671066.1:29329-45307 GCF_000517525.1 Limulus polyphemus
AGTTAAGTAAAACGTTTACTTTACTTTAACCGTACTAAATAGTAGGTTTAAAACGTAAGTAAAAATAAGTACTACATAGTATAAATAGATTAATATATATATATATATATATATATAGTAAATACATTTAATATTTCTATTGTCTCGTGAAACTGTACAATAAAATGTACATCATCTACTAAATCCACACGCTACCTATAATATAAATCTACTGACGTCATTATTCATCGATTCATGTCACGTCACACAATGGTTTAACGTCACGTAACTCACAATGTCAAATACAAGTTCTCGAGTAGTCACGTGCGTTGCACGTGCTCTGCATCTGCGACAGTTTCTGCAGCAACGTCAAAGAAAAACCCGTTCGGTGTATAAAAAAGGAAACGTTATGAATATTGTGTTTTATTATATACTTTCCAACAAGTCTAGCACCAAATGTCAGATAGTGATGTACCAAACATGTACCAACCAAAGTTAGATACTGTTGTACCAAACATGTACCAACCAAATGTCAGATAGTGATGTACCAAACATGTACCAACCAAATGTTATATACTGATGTACCAACCAAAGTTAGATACTGTTGTACCAAACATGTACCAACCAAATGTCAGATACTGTTGTACCAAACATGTACCAACCAAATGTTATATACTGATGTACCAAATATGTACCAACCAAAGTTAGATACTGATGTACCAACCAAAGTTAGATACTGTTGTACCAAACATGTACCAACCAAAGTTAGATACTGATGTACCAAACATGTACCAACCAAATGTTATATACTGATGTACCAAACATGTACCAACCAAAGTTAGATAATGATGTACCAAACATATCTGAAACTAATGTTAGGTATCAGTAGAACTGAAACAGCAGTGGCTCGAATATCTGAAACTAATGTTAGGTATCAGTAAAACTGAAACAGAAGTGGCTCGAATATCTGAAACTAATGTTAGATATCGGTAAAACTGAAACAGAAGTGGTTCTAATGTCCGAAACTAATGTTAGGTATCAGTAAAACTGAAACAGAAGTGGTTCTAATGTCCGAAACTAATGTTAGGTATCAGTAAAACTGAAACAGAAGTGGCTCTAATGTCCGAAACTAATCTTAGGTATCAGTAAAACTTTAAAAGATGTGGTTCTAATGTCCGAAACTAATCTTAGGTATCAGTAAAACTTTAAAAGAAGTGGTTCTAATGTCCGAAACTAATGTTAGGTGTCAATAAAACTTTAAAATAAGTAAGTTTTATTTACACCCGAAACCTGCCTGATAAATACAATACAAAAGGTAGAATGGTCGTTAATGTCCGAAAGGTCATATTAATTGTGTCGATCCGCTACAATCAACCGAATTACAGTTGCTACCGAAGGCGTGAATTGACCAGATCATTGGAGGTAATGTTCCGTTAAATGACGTTTCGGACCCAGTTGGGCTAGACTAGAAACCACTCTACACTAATAATAATATCTTTCAAACTACTCCAAGGCGAAACCGAAATCACTCCATTTAGTCGCCTTTGATCGGATATTCAAGTGGTTTTCTATGAGCTTATTTATCTAACCAAATGTTCTACAGCTCATACAAAACATGACCCTTGAAATAGGGAAAATTGCACATGTGCTAGGGGGCGTAGTCGCTAATAAATCAATTCTGACAGCGAACATTGAGGTTTTTCCCTCCGTAATCTCCCAAGTGAGTAGAAAGTTCCGGATTATTAGACCTCGAACTTCAAACCTCTTTGACCCCAGAAATATGCAAATTGTTGTTACCCTTTTTTTATGAAGCTACTGTTAAGAAATTAATTTGTTAACCAAGCTGCTGACAAAGGGAGTAACTAATGGTTTCAAAATTGATTATATTCATACATTACTTTCGTCACATTTGAAAAAAAAAAAGCCAAGTTATGGCGTTATTGTTAAAAAAAAATAACACTTTAATGAACATTCGTACATATATCCGTTCCCTCTCTTTCCAGGCTAGAACTGCTGCCATGGCAACAGAAGAAGAGGCACACTGGGAGAAGGTCGTAAAGTGTTATAAACCTGTCAGATATTGAAAGGGATTGAGCATCGAGTTTCTCGCGGGTTGTAACTGCGTGAGAATACACATAACTGTAATAGGGGACGATGGTAAACAGGAGCAATCTAGGACTTATCAGAGTAATTACAACAAATCACAAACCGACGCTGGGATCTATCCAATCCTCCCCACACCAGGATTGTATCTTTATGTCCCTATACTTAAATATATATATATATATATATACACACAGCGAAAAACAGTTGTTTACTCTCTACTTTATAAACTAATACCAAAAACCGATGTGATCTAGGAAGACGTGCGACTGATATTAATACACTGTAAAATAAAAATGAAAAAATACATATAAATCACTCAGGAACGTAACACTGACCAATACGAGTTTTAGGTTCATTTACGTAGAAATAGACCAGAGCAAACAATATTATAAACTTGTTGTTTAGTGGCAGATGTGACGTTTGGCTGTCGAGTAATAAGAACCTAAGGTTTTATTTAGAGTAAGCTGTAGAGAGTAGTTTTATATACACGTTGATGTGATCAATTTAAACAGTCTGGAAGGAAATGACGGAACTAGTAGACTAGCCATATCTGAATAGTGAGTAAATTAGGCTTCCGGTGGCTAACAATAGAAAACGTGTCTAGCCACGTGCACACTTTCGTTTCAAACGCAGTTTCTCAAGTTGACGTCATCATGTTTGCGACAGCCGTAGGCCTAACTGTATGAGTGACTTAATGAAGTAAGTATGAGACAGGTTCAGTGATAAATAATTAGTTGAAGACAACTGTCATGTCTAAAAAAATAAATAAATAACAATTTCCGATCCAAATTAATTATTCTGTGTTGCAATTTAAAATAAACGCGTCACGTGACTATTCTGTAAACATGAATCACAAGTAATGTGATGGGTAGGCCATCCTAACCCTTGACCCCACACACACACACACACACTGAAGATTCCTACTTCGATTATTACCCGTGCTTGCTGTTAAATTAATACTCTGCCACCAGGTGTATGATATTCTATTGTTTTCGACTTATTATACTGAGGCTTTTTTTGTTTCAAAATTTTCTTGAGACGACATCATCTAACGTACAGAACTTCTAGTAAAATATTGACACGATTGTGATTTCTAACACAATTATTATAATTATTTTATTAGTGTTCGGTTTTTCTAAAGCATAACCTGGGCGTGTCAAAACAAAACCTCTCTTCTCCATGGCCAGTTAATTCATGTCTGTTGAGAACCGGAAGTTGGAGGGTTTATACCTATTAACTCAATCCTAAAGATGAATGAAAATAATTACTACTGCAATGATATTGATCACTTGATCACCGTCTAATCATCATTCTCCCCAAATAGTTAATCCACAAAATATCGTTACTGTATATATCCTCAGACTGATTCATTGTCTTGAACTGAAACTGTCTCTTGGACGCACGTGACTGCACGTGCCGGAAGTGGGGGTAAGCATGCACGTGGAAATCCTATGGGAGGAAAATGGCGATTAATGTTCTCGACAGCAATTAGTATTTGTCATCAATAACTCCCCCTGGTAAATGATAATTCAGTATAGTGGTCCACGTAGTTTGGTTCTGTCGTAAACTCACTCGTACGCTAACGTCACTTGTAAATTCAGTTGGCAATGTCCTAATTGTTATAAATTGACTTTATGTGGTCCTTACACCTCTATATGGCCTACTTCATTCTGAAAACCTCATTTATGTTATTGGCGTGGCTCTGAATACCACATCAGCTTATTGGTGTAGTGTTAATTTAGGCTTAAGCAAAACTTGGGTCAAAGCAACATAATTAGGTAACGAATTCTCCAACAATCAAACTAGGTCGGTTATGATGTGGTCAGTTCAAATAATCAAATGTGTATCAACGAAAAATACTAATAGCGGGAAGATGGGGAATTTCACAAAACGTCGCAATACCATTTTCTCATAGTTGGTTTTAAAACAGAGTTTACAAGACAAGATATATACTAAATTGTTCTTTATTTGTACTAATAAAATCACATAGAAGCAGCTGGGCTATAATACTAACTTATTATTTATACTGTGGTAACTTAAAACAATTTTCTAAAACATCACACCGTCAAAGAAGCAATTTGATGGCGCATGCACCAATCTTGCTATTGTGACGTCTAATGGACTCCATTGATATGAGATTATGTGTTAATTCCAAAATATTGTTGTAATTCTTTTCTATAATTATATTCCTTAAATGTTGGACCTAGAAACCTTACAGAAATTAAAGAGTAATACCAGAAAGACCTCGTGTGTTTTTACCCCTAGAATTACTGATAGGTCCATGGATCTCAAGTTTTTAAACACATTTTTTAAAACTAGTGAACCACCAAATTGCTTGCAGGTCCATCTATGTATTTGTTGGTTACAGGGTTTTGTAACAGGCAAAAATATAAAATCACTCAAAATAAAGCGACACGTGGACCCCACTGGTATTGAAAAATGTAAAAGGGGGTGGGGTGTCACCTGTTTTTAACCATTCGTACACTAGTGTTTTGTCTGTCAGTCAGTCAGTAGACAATAAAATAACGTCACATAAGGGACGCTTAAAGTTTCGATTTGTACTGTCATGATGAAGGTAAAACGTGTGCATGCCATGAATCACGAGAATAATTATACACTCTGTACTCTACAAGACAGCATGACATATGAACTTCAAAGCAAGAAATAAAAATTTGTTATTCTTAATTTTGGTTGTATTTTTTACTCTTGAAACAGAACACCTGCGGGAGTTTTAAGGTTAAAATTACGCGACTCGTGTTCAATAACGTATGTCGACATTAAGTACTGGTACATGTACAACCTTTGAACATCATAGATGGCGCTGTCGCTTGCAACAAGATGGATTTGTTTATTTTTGTTTGTTCTTAAGGGCAAAGCTTCACAATGGGCAGGCTATCTGTGCTCTGCCCACTGAGTGTATCGAAACCCAGATTTTAGCATTGTAAGTTCGAAAATTGACTGTTGACCCACCGGAAAACAAGAAAGGAATAATCTTAACTGGATTTATGGTTAGTTATTTTTAATGATTCAAAAAAAAAGAAGAAGAAAGGAAGATATAGGTTCAAGGTCAAGAACAGAAACAGAGTGTTTACATTCTACATCTTACCTATTTGTAATCAGCCGTTCGAGTTTGTGTCTGATTAACACAGGATCAGTGCAAGCTATCTACTTAGACCAAAACGAAAATCAACGCGGTAATAAGGATAGCTAATGACACTTGTGTTATTACTTATACATATTAGAATACCTTATGTTTATGATGTCTATATTTATATAGACATTTCAAGAATATGCAACATTGATGCTACTAATTTATTCTTGTGAATTATTTAGCTGACAAGCTGTTTAACCCGGGGATAAATACAAGTAGGGGTGTTATAATGTAACGGTCAATCACATCGTTATCTGGTAAAGAATACTCAAAGAGTTGGCGGTGGATGCTGCTGGCCGGTTGCTTGTTTGTTTTGTATTTCGCTCAAAGCTACACGAGGGCTATTTGCGCTAGGCGTCCCTAATTTAGCAGGGTAAGACTAGAGGGAAGGCAGCTAGTCATCACCGCCCACCGCCAACTCTTTTTTACCAACGAATAGTGAGATTGGCTGTCACATTATAACGCCCCCACGGCTGAACGGGCGAGCATGTTCGGTGGGACGGGGATTCGAACCCGCGACCCTCAGATTTCGAGTAGAGCGCCCTAACCACCTCGCCAAGCCGGTTGCCTTCCCTGCGGTCAGCAACTCAAAATTATGGATGTCGGCATTAATGTTGGTAGCTTTGCCGTAAACAAAGGTCAAAACAAAAACATCAATGATTAAAAAATTCAGTGTAATGTCCCGCTACAATAACAATGTTGTCTTGTACATATGGTCCTGTTTTTACATGTTACACACCATGAAACGAAATCACGATTCTTTCAAGCACGTAGCAGGAAAACTGTAATTAAAAATACCAGGAATAACCTCGTACTACTGTACGTGAAAACATGTAAATTATTCAACTGAAAACGAAACCCCCCTATAATAATAATAAAAAAAACGGTAACTACAAACTGAAATAACTTTAACGGTTTTCCAAATAAAAACCTAATCGTTTCGGTTTCAAATAGTGTAATTTGTAATAATTTAGACTTAACTATAATTAAATTCACGTGAATAGACGAGTGGCTAGGTTATTTTATTTACTCACATTATAGAGATCATTAATGTTTGGTATGTCTGAGTTGTTGAAAAGCGCTTCACACGAACAGTTGGTCGAATTAACCCTTTGACTCGGGTCATATAACACACCTGTGTAAGAGGTTTCGGGTTCGAACCGATGCAGGGAAATAAAAACAAAGAGTTGACGACAGATGTTACTAAGGAAACAAACTATCTAGAACGATCGGGACTGTCGTTATGGTTAGTCACTTATGAAGACCAAGGTTCACCAGGCAAAGCAGAAAAATAAAAGTAGACGTTGCCAAAATAAAAATAAAATGTTATCGTACTCGACGTTCCCTTCTTTTAAGAGGGAATTTTCCGTTACTTTGATATCTGGAAATTTCTCCCTCGTGTGAGCGCACCACCTGCAGGCTACAGCAAGGGTCAAAGGGCAAGTTGCAGATGAATCCAACACTACTACTCTATCTTTTCCTCCCTCGTTTCAACATATTTAACTTATCTTTTCTACCTGTAGGAAACCCCCAGCCCAGGTGCCGCGTGTAAGCTTACAGCAGTCGCGCGAGTATCATCGCGTGCAAAAGGAAACGTGTGTGAACGTCAACGCGCGTGTGTTCCCAGGACAGCGAGCATGCGCACATTCCTACCAATCTAAACAAGAACACAAAACGTAGGTGAGCTATGATGAATGGAACAAAAGAAGATGTTATGTGGCAGGGGGGCGGCTCCCCCGAGTCGGTGGTGGTCTTCTCCTGTAGTGCATCCAGTAGCTGGCCCGGGCTCGCTGCCTAAAAAAACAGTCTGCTTATTCAGCAGGGTAATAAAAGGCCCACGGGGCTACTGCGTGTGGCTGATAAAAGTAAACCATATCATTCAATCCCTCCCTTCACCCTTTACAAAGCCCCATTTTGACATTTATAACCCAGTATTAACAAACGTCTTACCATCTTGCTACTACTAGCGAAAGATCAGACAACAGTAACAACGTTTATCACTCAAAGCTTAAAGTAGTCTTTACAGAACCGTAAATTAAAAGGATCGCGGTGCATGCTGGATAACTTGTAAAACAATAACAAATATTATAATTCTCTAACTATAATATAAAAAAGGGGGAGATTTTTTTACCATAACGAATGCGTGATTTCACTAGTATTCTGAGGAATACGGTTAAATAAAGAAATTAAGATAGCCTGAAAAGCAGCTTAATTAATTTTAAGAAATACACAAGAAACGACTAAACACCATATTTATATTTTCGTACTAGTTATTAGGTTACTGTGCCGTCAGGCTAAACTGATTACAAATTGTTCGTGTTTTTTTTTATTTCTTTTTATCACTACGCCCTGATCTGTTTCAGTTACTAACACTTACAAAACCTCGTCAGGCTAAACTGATTTCAAGTTGTTCGTTTTTTGTTTTTTTTTGTCACTACGCCCTGATCTATTTTAGTTACCAACACATACAAAACAATTAATCACACTGTTTACGACTTGATCGATTATAAGATCCCTAATAGCAAACTACCATCAATATTGTAATTAATCCCACTGTTTACGACTTGATTGATTATAAGATCCCTAACAGCAAACTACCATCAATATTGTAATTAATCCCACTGTTTACGACTTGATTGATTATAAAATCCCTAATAACAAACTACCATCAATACTGTAATTAATCCCACTGTTTAAGACTTGATTGTAAGATCCCTAATAGTAAACTACCCTCAATACTGTAATTAATCCCACTGTTTACGACTTGATTGATCATAAGATCCCTAATAGTAAACTACCATCAGTACTGTAATTAATCCCACTGATTGCTGCTGGAGACCCCTATGAGAATAGAAAATGAGCGATTCTTTTTTCTTTCTTTTTTTTTGTCACAGCTTTAAACTGTGTGTTGTAGCAGGCATAAACATAAGATTATTCAATATAATGGAATGTGTATTGAATAGAATAAAAACACGTCGATAAGTTTAGGTTTAATTGCTACCATTCTCGAGATAAGATCAAGCGAATGGCACAACTATTAAAAATCTTAGCACCAACCGTAGTCGTTTATAGAAGCAGTCGGACCATCGTAAGAACAGTTTCAGTTGTAAGATTGGGGTAGATTTTTTGTTTATTATCAAACTGAAAATGATTGACATTCCAGAGACTCTCCCCACCTCCTCGAGGTTACAACTCACCGTTTGTGAAACGCTCATACAGAAGATAGTTTTATCAAATATCCAAGAATAACTTATCTAAAGGTTTAAAGATTACTAAATTTTCAGTCCGCTACAACCGTTCTACAACTAAATTTATTTTTTCAAGATGTCTCCACTTCTGTCCTTACTACAAGGGTTCTATGACATTGGGTTTGTGTGGGATCCAGAAGTAGCGTCAATACTTGGTTCAGGGGTGGTTTAAAACAAATACTTTACGCCCACCTTCAAGTATGCCACGAGTGCAGATTATAAAAATTACATTGATAAGGACGTTTAAACGTGGGAAACAAAATACTGTAACAGCAAAAGAGAAGTTATTCACAATAATTGCACAATTAAAGTTTCAGCTGTAGCATATACTAACAGTGCTATTATTAAAAAAAAAAAAATTAAACGCTGTGTCCCACAATCAGCTCCCATCACAATGGTAGAACAAGACAATGGCTACCTCTAAAACGACAGGTGGCGACCTCTCTAAGATTGACACACTTGAGAATAATAGTGTTCGATAATTTCCACTCGTGTTTTTAAGCCTCAACACTCGAGTGCTACATTGGGAAGTTAAAACACGCCGTTCTACCACACACCAACCACGCAGTTTTTAATTTTTTCTTTTAACTGTAGTAATTGTATTCCTTACTCTACAGATACACACTTAGATATACAAGTGCGGTGCTTATATATGTATGTAATTGTACAGTGTACATGCATTAATTTCCGTTATTTACCACCATCAAACCCATATACACGTTTAAATGTTATTGTTCATTCTTTTCTCAATGGGTAACAGTATCAAATGAAAAGTTTTTGTGTAATTTAAGTAACATTTAACATCGATCAACAGCCAGATTCTTTGATCAGCCATAACGAATCTTCTCGCTTGCCATGGAAATAAAGTTCAATCCGACCCTGATTTTCAACTGGATTTGTTGTGTCTATTATTATATTTTCAACTACGTATTGTAATAGGTAGGCAAACAAAGGTCTATATAAATTATACTGAACAAGACAGACCAATGTAGTATGTTTATAAATCGTTGTTTGTCTATCTACTATTATAATACTAGTATAATGTTCTTCCTTACTCAAATAAAGACGTCCATTTACCAGCTGTAAACTACTGTCCTCAATTGGTCAAATTATGATCAGCCGTGGACTACTGCCCTCAGTTCATCATGATACAATCTATGAACAGCTGTGTACTACTGTCCTCAATGACACAACCTATGACCAGCTGTGAACTACTTTCGTCACTTGATTGTGACACAAACTATGACCAGCTGTGTACTACTTTCGTCATTTGATTGTGACACAAACTATGACCAGCCGTGGACTGCTGCCCTCAGTTGATTGTGACACAAACTATTACCAGCTGTGGACTACAGTCGTCAGTTGATTGCGACACAACCTATGACCAGCTGTGGACTACTGTCGTCAGTTGATTTTGACACAAACTATGACCAGCCGTCGACTACTGTCGTCAGTTGATTGTGACACAAACTATGACCAGCCGTCGACTACTGTCGTCAGTTGATTGTGACACAAACTATGACCAGCTGTGGACTACTGTCGTCAGTTGATTGTGACACCAACTATGACCAGCTGTGGACTACTGTCGTCAGTTGATCGTGACACAACCTATGACCAGCCGTGGACTACTGTCGTCAGTTGATCGTGACACAATCTATGACCAGCTGTGGACTGCTGCTCTCAGTTGATCATGACACAATCTATGACTACCCGTGGACTGCTGCTCTCAGTTACTCAGAACTGTGACCACTAATTAAGCGCCAGATAATCAAAAGTCATGAACAAATGTTCACTAATTTTTATATACAACTAGTTAAAAGTGTTTAGTCTATAAATTAGTTCGAAAAAATTAATAAATCATAGATGATTTCTTTCATCTAAACGTTTAAATCTTGTTTTAGGTAAAACAACAACAATACACCACAGTTAACACCCAACACAACATGGAAGTGAGGTCCATTTTGTTTTGTGCCAGGTTTTAACACTTACACGAACGTTTGGAACATCGCCAAATGTGAAAGCACGACTCTTATTTCATATAAACTAGACTTTGAGATAAAATTGCAGGTATTCACCTTTGTTTACATAATGTTGCTGCTCACAAAGTGTAACAGTATTCACCTTTGTTTACATAATGTTGCTGCCCACAAAGTGTACGAGTATTCACCTTTGTTTACATAATGTTGCTGCCCACAAAGTGTACAAGTATTCACATTTGTTTACATAATGTTGCTGCCCACAAAGTGTACGAGTATTCACCTTTGTTTACATAATGTTGCTGCCCACAAAGTGTAAAAAATATTCACCTTTGTTTACTTTTATTCTTTTCATAAAAAAAAGCGAACAGGTTAGTTTGAGATGCAATCGAAAACTAAGTGTATAATCAAACTGTAAATAACACTTGATTTAGTCAAGCATAAGATGGTTACTCAATAAAACTTTTAAATGAAGGTTCCTATTTATAGAAACATCTTTAAAAAGTGTAACTCCAACAAAATTCCAAATGTTCCGATCGACCCGGTCTGCCTACCCTGGTGAGTGTGTCTAACAATAAACCTGACACATGATTTATTTTTGTTTTGTTTGAAGTTAAGCACAAAGCTACACAATGGGCTATCTGTTCTCTGCCCACCATGGGTATCGAATAGGGTTTCTAGCATTGTAAGTCCACAGATATACTGCTGTGCCACTGGGGGGGGGGGGGGCTCTATACATGTAAAAATGCCAGTGAATGAGTTAACTAGGTATCAATTTATTTATTTATTCCCCTCCTTCTCTATCAAGAAAAGTGCCATAAAATAAGTGACATTCAAAATGTGAACGTGTAACTATTTTCAGTACAAAAATATCGCGTTTTTTTTGGTATAAAAATATGTATTTACATATTTATCTCAATTTCAAATAAGTTACTGCTTTCTAACTAAAAATTTTTTTTTTCCACGATCCGGATGTAAAACTTTCAGTATAATAATAATAATATATAAGTATGACGATCGACTTGAACTTCTCACCTGGATCTACCAAGATGTCTACCAATGGTTTATAACACGTAAAATATTTATATCTTCTACATCGTATTATTCTTTTAAACTCATACCACGTGTCTTATTTTGTTAAACTACGAAACCTACCAGAGAGCTACAACCTCCGTCAGTCGTCCCTAATTTGGAAAGTAAAAGATAAGAGACAAGGCAGCTAGCCGACAACACCCATTTCCAACTCTTGGGCTACTACTTACCAAAGAATAGTGGTATTGACCGTCACAATATAATGCCCCCACGACTGAAAAGGCGAGCATTTTCGGTGATGGGATTCGAACCTGCAACTCATAGATTGCGAGTCGATCGCCCTAACCAGCATTAACTTCAAGTTTCAGGCTTGTTAGTCGAAGCCTTCTACAAGTACATTGTGTGTGACGAATCTTTATCCATGGAAGTATTCTACTGTTGTTATGTACAACTGTTACTAAGTGAAAATAATCAATTCATTCCACTGTTTACATTGTTGCCTAGTGGGAGAATAATTTCATTGTTGCTTAGCGACAACAATGGAATCATTACATTGTTTACAGTTGCCTAGTAACAGTAAATGAATCATTCTACTATTTACAGTGTCACCTAGCAACAGTAAATGAATCACTTCATTGTTTACAGTTGCCTAGTACCAGTAAACGAATCATTCGACTGTTTACAATGTTACCTAGTAACAGTGAAGAATCATTTCATTGTTTACATTGTTGCTTAGCAACAGCAAATCGAATCATTCCAGTCTTTACATTTTTGCCAAGTAACAGTACACGAGTCAAGTAACGGTAATCGAATAATTTGTTTAAAATTTACAGGAGGGGCAGTGACGTAACCATGGGGCTTTCCTGGTTGCCCGAAAAGTCCCCTTAAGATCAAAATAAGATTAAGAGATAAAATTATCTAGCGATAAACATATGGACAAAGACGCAATTATGGAAATACCCCCCCCCTCCAAAATCATGGATAAGCTCTAAGCTTATTTAATAAAACGGTGTTCTAATGCCTGGAAACTGCACAATCTAATAAAATCTATAATACGGGATTATCTATATACTAGTTGTTTTGTTGCCATTAGATTCTAAAGACACTAAAACTACTAGTTACTTTGTTTTCTTACTTTCAATGTTTGATATCATTATGATTTCTTTTGGTGGCTTTTATCCATGAGCCACACGTGTTAAAACACGGTAGAATAATGCTGAACGTGCTTGTAGTATTTTAGCTATTGAGTAGGTCTAAAAGATTCATAGACCTGGTGGAAAACGTTGTGGGCAAAATTCATAAAGCTACCAGAACTGAATTTAACATACGATTCACTCAAGCATCTTTAAAATCAGAATTAGCTAAACAGAACCAAGAATAGAAGGCAATCCTCAGTGAGGGGTGGGGAGCCTAGATAACTTGTTTACTCGTAATCTCCGCTCGTTACATTAGTGTAATCGTTTGTGTAGCCTGGAGGCAGTGAGTCACGTTGCAAGTCTAATCTGGGAAAAAACGTTTAAATATGTTTTCTGTCTGGTTAGGTAAGGAAAAGTATTTGCTTTTGAAAACACAATAATTGCTAGCAGTATTTCGGTATGAAAAAAAAAACTGAATTCCAACGGAACAGAATAAAGAACTGTGATCAACTTTGACCTTTCTTAGCAGGTTAAAAGTCAGAAGGGGTCATCCTTTTTCCCATAGTTTGGTTCAGTAAACGGAACGAGATATTAGCGGTATATCTGTAGACACCACTAGTTCAGAAAACGCGCACATAGTTATAATGTAACACAATGTAAATATTGTTACTTCTTTTTTTTATAACGTCGTGCAGGCATTTGAAAACTAAATCGGTCACGTGCATCAACACCCTGAGGCAAAGAATAAATAACTACAAGATAGCGTGGGAATGTGAACATACTACACAAGAATACCGTATGCCCTCCTAGTGGCCACATCCGTAAAACAATTATTCTTAAAAATAAGTGTCATTAACAGGTATGGAATCGCAATAACGCGTCAGAAAAAAAAAAGTTTCAGCTACGAGAACAAAAAAAGCACTGTAATCAATATAATATTGTTTCATTTATGTGAAGAGTAGAAATAGTGTTTAAGCCTAATATCAAACTCAGGCTTAGTTAGGGTTAATAACAAACTTAGCCTCTACAATATTCTTCTCTTGCGTAGAATCAAAGTGTGAGTCTCATACGATTTGAGAGTTATTCAAGAAAATTAAAGAACAACGTTCACAACAAAATGGACAATTCATTGATTAAATATTTTACCTGTGACTATAAAATGTCAAACTGTACATCCTGAAAGACATTTCCACGGTCGAGAAATACTCATAAATTTGAATTAACGCTTTAAATTTCAAACGTGTACAATTATCCAGATAGGTTCAAATAGAAAGTTGTAAAGAAAAGTTACTATAAATATATAAAGTTTCACTTTATATTTATTTTATATTGATATTATATTACTTTTATTCTCAACAATCTTTATTTCATTAATTTCGTAGCGTTTCACTTGGTAGAAGAGGCCAAGAATTTACCAACATTACAGAAAAAGATTATCAAGAGAACATGAATCACGTTGGGGTAACAATACTTGTTAGGACTGGTGGCACCCCCACCTTACCGTAGCTCAACGATAACTATTCGAAGGCTATCTGCGCTAGCTCTCCGTAACTTAGTAGTGATAGACTAAAGGGAAGACAGCTAGTCAACGCCACCCACCGCCAACTCTAGGGCTATCTTTTACCAACGAAAGGTGGGATTGACCATAACTTTATATTGTCCCCACAGTTGAAAAAGTCGAACACGTTCGTTGGCGGGATTCAAACTCGCGACCCGCAGATTGCGAGTCGAGTTCCCTAACCACCAGGCCATGTCAGATCCTCATCGATAAGTCCATGGGCCTATAACGTTAAAAACTGAGTTTCGATATCAACAGTTGACAGAGCACAGATAACCTATTGTATAGGAAGATCGGACTGGTCAGCTCTTCATCGGAAGCATGAAACAGAGAAAAACGTATCACCTCCATTATAACAACATCTCACTTACCCCCCCCCCCCAAAAAAAAAAAAACTACAATGACGAGGAGGAGGTTAATTTAAGATATTTCCGTGGATGCTTACATTTAGACATACAGATATTTCACAGATAGGTCTTGCACACACCCGATGTAGCCCAAACTTGAGTTGCTCCTAAACTCAAAGGACAGAAGGCAACCGAAATATAACACCTTTCCAACAGTCTTATACATTTGGCACAACACAATAACACAAAGTTCCAATTTTTCATCTGTCTACAACCAAGCCCATATTCGGCAATCAATTTAAAATTGGTCGGAGTGACCCTTGTTACTTCACAAAATTCGTGACTAGTTTCACTATAGTCACTGTAGAAATCGTGCAGGTAATTTTCACCCTTTTACAACAGCTAGCTGAAGGCACCCGTTAAGAAAGCAAACACTGAATAAAGGACTATGTTAGATAATGTTCCCTTTCCACCTTTCTTTTGTTATTAAATCCCTAATGACCTCATTAGATACTAATTGTTTTCCCTGCTTTGTGGGAGATAATAACTGACTCATTTAACTGATTAAGTACTTGTGTCTTGAAATTCAAATCCTAAAGTATCTAAAAAGAAGTGGAAATGTGATCTATATCAGGTTGTTTTTAATCCCTGTTCTCGGGCAAAAAAAATCCTAAAACAAAATAGCCCATGTACATCATTGGACAGTTTCTAGTTTTCATACAAAAAATTATAGTAATATAGCTATCCAACTCTGGGCGATGCAAGTCAAAGGTCAATAAGAAAAAGAGTGGATAGGTTCCCTATTTTAGGGGGCTTTTTTTTATCCCCCTTATCGGTCAAAAGTCCTAAAATAAAATAGTCTAGGTACACTATCGGGCAGTTTCCAGTTATCAGGGCCGTAGGAAGTGGTAAGGCCAGTCAGGCCTGATCACTTCTTCATGACATGTATGGCCACAACTCACGTATAAAACTTGCTTCTTTTAATTCAATACAATACGTTGTGTGTATGCAGTATTTATAGTGAAAATGGCTCAAGATTCAATCTCATAGCATTAAATTTCCAAATATTTTCGGGGGGGGCGTATCCCCCCCTACAGATGGCATGTGTCACGATGGCCGGACCACTCAAAACTTGTTTCCCACGGCTATGAGTTATCATACAGGAAAAACACAGGAATCGAGCCTTTCAACTGTGGATGATGGATGTTAAAACACACGTATATATGTGGTGGATCATCATACAGGAAACACACAGGAATAGAGCCTTTCAACTGTGGATGATGGATGTTAAAACACACGTATATATGTGGTGGATCATCATACAGGAAACACACAGGAATAGAGCCTTTCAACTGTGGATGATGGATGTTAAAACACACGTATATATGTGGTGGATCATCATACAGGAAACACACAGGAATAGAGCCTTTCAACTGTGGATGATG
>NW_013671066.1:46122-57804 GCF_000517525.1 Limulus polyphemus
AAAATATCTTACTTGCTTAAACAGCTGAACACATCAAGTAAGATATTTTAACAGATACAGACTTCTATATCTTAAACAGCTGAGTACAACAAGTAAGATATTTTAACAGATACAGACTTCTATATCTTAAACAGCTGAACACATCAAGTAAGATATTTTAACAGATACAGACTTCTATATCTTAAACAGCTGAGTACATCAAGTAAGATATTTTAACAGATACAGACTTCTATACTTTAAACAGCTGAACACATATATAGAAGTCTGTATCTGTTAAAATATCTTACTTGATGTGTTCAGCTGTTTAAGATATAGAACTCTGTATCTGTTAAAATATCTTACTTGTGTGTTCAGCTTGTACTCAGCTGTTTAAGATATAGAAGTCTGTATGTGTTAAAATATCTTACTTGATGGGTTCAGCTGTTTAAGATATAGAACTCTGCATCTGTTAAAATGTCTTACTTGATGTGTTCAGCTGTTTAAGGTATAGAGGTCTGTATCTGTTAAAATATCTTACTTGATGTGTTCAGCTGTTAAAGATATAGTCTATCAAAGAAAGGAGTTGTGTTGGGCCTTATGTCCAGTTTCACAACGACCTAACTTATTTACCATTTTATGCTCTTTACAATATGATGGTAACAGTGCCACTCATGCGCATCTCTTGGCTCTCCTGGTTAGGATATCAAACCTCTAGATATACTGTTCAAACCTCCATGTAGACAGGTTGTTGTGTCATGGGTTTGGATACCGTGGGAAGGCTTGTTATCGTACCAGGAACAGCGCGAGTACACACCTGCATGTGACACGTGCGGATTTATCTAACAACCGTACTCCACGCTACTAGTAACTGTAACGAACCAGACTACAGACAAGAGATCAGATGAGTCGATTCTCAGGTTCATCTTCCCTACCATCTCCTCTCACCAATGTATGTTAATTTCGTATGTAAAACGTTTCCAAAAATTAAAACAAAAACCAGGCATGCCAAGAAACTGTGACGGTCGAAATATCTAGTTTCGATCATAAGAAGAGAAGCAAAATTTACCATAGTCCATGGTTTGAGATGCTTTTTCTATGTTGTTGTCGCATGTTTGCATCAAATGAGGCAGTTTAACTTGCATGTTTGTTGTACGAAAATTAAACTTGATCAAAAACGTTACAAATACAGAGACGAAACTGGGCGAATAAAACTTGCAATACTAGGGATAATAATAATAATAATCTTGTTAGGCCTACTACAGGTACTACACAGGCGAGGTATTCGGATGAACGAGCGAGTTTAGGTTGAGTAGATCAACCAAAAAAAGGCTTGGGTACCACTGGACTAGCTGAACAGATTTCAATAGACAAGTTAAGCCTTTTCTACGTCACCGGGTTTTAATATTAAATTTATTCTCCGCCAAAATCATTAGTAAAGTTTGAAAGAATGTGATGCATAATCCGTTGAGAAACGAACTAAGGAGATTGTTCAAACACTTTCTTCTCCCGAGCACAGTAAACAAAATACAGAAATGTGCCACATGACAACAAATACGTATTAATTGGTGGTGGTAGTACGAAAATATTGAGTAACACAAAATAACTTAAGTGATAGTCAGGTTAACTCCGGGGTCCACCCCTCGAAAAGCTTCAGAAAATAAAGAGCAGTTGATCAGATGGGAGTTTTAAAATTATTTAGTGAAAATAATTCAGTGTTCATCCTGTGTGACAATAAAAAAATTATTTTATTTCATTATTTGACATTTATACAAGCTTGAACACTTGTACATTGTCATCAGTTGTCATAGGCCTACGTTACAAATGATATTCAAACCTTCCAACAGTATATGGACCAACGTAAAAATCAATTTACTTGAACAAAGTAACTGAATAAGCGCAACGGTTAAAATAAGTCCAATAAACTTCACACACTGACTGAAACATCTCTAAATCTTCTTGAAACTAAACTCTACACACTATCTTCTTGCCTATCTTTCAACTCATTCTTGTATTTATAATATTTTTTTTGAATGTATTACAACACTTCAGAGTAAATATTTAGAGCCTTCTAATTCTAGGCCTAACTTGATATCGTCATTTATGTATTGAAACTCGTTCTAGCTAAAATACAAATAACTTTAAAAATATAGCTTCCAACACTGTGTAACTTCTAATCTATCACTATCTGATTAACTGTCTTAAAATTAAAATGTCCTCACGACGAAAAGCACAACCTAACCATGTATGAAAGGATATCGATGTAAGGAAATTATAATTTTCAGTTTTCCACTTGTACAGTAGCTATACTGCAGAATGTTGACTTCAGTTTAGATACTCCAAAAGCTGTTTCCTAGTGTAACAATCCTTTAAGCCTTAATTACCTGATATGTACAACTACCGAATCTTTCACTCAGATGGCAAAACGGGATGTATCCGCGTTCAAATATTTTCGGGAAAGAGGTGCTTTTTATGAGGCAAACTTGTGTGTAAAATACCACAGAAATCTATAAAATGGGGTATTAAATCATCGCCTTTAACTTAAAATTTTCACCCCTGCCTCAACACAGGAGTAGCCTTAAACACATCTGATAAATTTACAATACATACACAATATTATTTGGAACTAACAAGAACCCTAATGCAAATATTTTAGTGTGCATTATAGTACAGGTATTGTAGCGAGTAACCTTACTGAAGACAGTATAATGCCAAAATTCCCTTTTATTCTTTCACTAGATACATCATGTAATTAACACATTCTCGTTATAATATCATTATTATTACTTAAGAATACGACATTTGTAATGTTGGGAATACTGCTTATAAATGTTAAGAAACACGTTTAAACCAACGTAATTAGTTTTGAAATATATGAGCTGCTATCCACAGAGTATAACTTAAATGTGTTGTTATAGGGTTTAACTTTAAAATACATAATTCCCTACATATGGAGGAAGGAATTTATAGAATTAATTATTCAAGTCCTATGAGATTGTGAGCTCTAAGTCATAGAAGTCATCGGGAGTGAATAGTTCGAGGTATAAATACAAGTGTGCATTCCGCTACCTCACGCTGATAGCGATACTTGATCAGATTGTCAAAATTTTCATTAGGCCTACACTTAATCATAGTGAGTTAATGTTTGAAAACAGTCAAGGCTACTAAGACTAACGGATATATTGATTTATAACTTTTTAAATAGACAGCTTAAAAGAAATAAAGTCATAATTTTATAGATTTTAATCATACAACAAAGTTTAAAATATTTATCGTCCATAACATTAATAAAATCTTACTTACTCAAGCCATTTGGACTTCAAATATTCCATAAACATCCACCGAGTACGCATCAAGTAACTGGAATGTTAGGTGGCACTACTTGTAAACGATATAATAAATTTGGACTAAAAATTAAATTGAAAATTACGCATATTATGTTTACGATACTAAATCCTCACTGATTATTTTATGTAAAATAATTCGTGATTATTGGATTTATAAATCAACAGTTTTATTACATACCTACGTACATTAAAACAATGTTAGAAACAAAACGATGAAGCTGTAATGGCGAAACGTTGGCTGAAATAAAAAGTTTTTATTATTATCTGGAGAGTAAAGATAAATACTAGTATGTGTCACGTAATGCTTAATTTTTCGAAATAGGAGGATTCATAAAAGCCAAAATGCATTTATCCATTACGATTTTAGTGACGGGGGTGCAAGGGGGGCCATGAGGAGGGAGTGCAGTGAAACCTTATAAGTGTTGGTATAATAAGCCTAAAGGCATAGGCATAGTAGCGTTGGATCACTTAGTATACAGCCAAGTGTATAAAATCTATCATAACAGTAAAAATATCGATTCAATTTTAAACTTAAATCGTTTCTGAATTAAGCTATTTTCTCTTATATCATCAACGCTTTTAATATGAAAAAAAAAACCTCTTTAATCAACGGAGACTCTAAATTAAGAAATCAACAAATATTTCCAGTTTTGTTGTCTATACATTTCATACTTTCAGTACAACAACAACAATATTAGGTTACACTTTTGTTGCTAAGGGACATGACATAAAAGCCATTGTTTGAATGTAGTGTTACCAAAACGCACTAGCTTTTCTATATGTTATAAGTTGTTAATCTAAGTGATTTTTATCAATAATTATTTTATGAATACGCACGAATTCATTTCATGAATAATATTAATTTTGATTGGCTCACAAAGGAATTAACCAACGTTTGACTGTTTTGACTGCACTTTTCTGCCTCTTTGTTGGTCAAGCTTGATTTCGCAAGATTTATTTATTTCAGTTAGCTATGAAATGTGAGGTTAGGGTATACTATGGGGTGATGGTAGTAGTAGTACTTACCTCGTCATTTTTGACAAGCCATATGCTAGTTTTACAGATATTGTTCGGCAAGAGAAAAATGGCTACAACGTCTCAGTCCAAGTACAGCAAAACATGTATTCAGCCACAAATATTACATTTGAATTGCTTATAAAACACTGATCAAGATTTTTAAAGTTCTAATTAACAGGTTAACGTTATTTATACTTCATCTGCCTCCTATTCTGATTTTGAGACGACGTTTCGGATTCCATTCTTCTTCGCGTTCTGGGACGTTATCTGACGCAATTCACTCTGCATTAGAAAAAAAAGGCTTAGCAAAATGTTCAAAAAGATCGTCCTAGAGCCAAAAGAAGAGACAAAAATCTCAAGAATGCTGACATAGCAGCATATTATCTAAACCCACTTATTTAACAAAATTCGTTCCATATGCCACTAAATGCTCGACAAGGCGTCCGAAAAGGTCGTTTCATAACCAAAAGAAGACAGTGACACAGCAAATACACTGTCTAAACCCACTTTGAAAGATCATTTCATGTATAATGTCTTGATTATAAGACAAGTACTGTAGCGAGAGTCACTTTGAAGTAAATATATACATGATTCAGTAAAATACTTAAACAACCCCTCTCAAATACATAGCGTTTGTTTTGTTTTTGAATTTCTTGCAAAGCTACACGAGTGCTATCTGAGCTAGACGTCCCTAATTTAGCAGAGAAAGACTAGAGGGAAGGCAA
The DNA here is from genome assembly GCF_000517525.1 of Limulus polyphemus. Classification (NCBI taxonomy): domain Eukaryota; kingdom Metazoa; phylum Arthropoda; class Merostomata; order Xiphosura; family Limulidae; genus Limulus; species Limulus polyphemus. The sequence goes on from NW_013671066.1 coordinate 51,188, forward strand.
CTAGTCACCACCACCCACTGCAAACTCTTGGGCTACTCTTGTACCAACGATTAGTGGGATTAACCGTCGAATTATAACGTCCCCACGGCTGAAAGGGCGAGCATGTTTGGTGGGGACGGGGATTCGAACCCTCAGATTGCGAGTCAATCACCCAAACCACTTGCCCATGCCGGGCCAATACATAGTGAAAAGCGAACATGGAGCAAACTTCCCCAAAATACAACGCCTTTATTATGAAATCGGGGTTTGGCAAACTTGAAGTGCCAATAATCATTAAAACCGAACATTCACTGAATTATTGGGTCGTGCAAGCGCACAGTTAGGAAGCAAATAAGTGAAAAATAGGGCACCTATCAGATAAAATCTTCCTTTCTTTAAAGAAGTATTTGTAAGCGCTACAGCTTATTTGTGGACTACACATGGTGAGAACAAGAGGTTCTACAGTTGCCCGCGCATCTAGTCCACCACACTCATTGCACGCGGCCAATCAGTGGTCTTCTCTTACCTACCATAGGTTGTCACCGTTCAAACAAACCAGGGGGGCGGCGTACAGTCGCACGAGAAACTTTTTAATCGGCTAGTCGTGGGAAAGTCAAGATCAGTAGAGGAACGGCGTTGCACGAGACTAGTCGTGTGTCTAAAGAGAGAACTTCTGTTGTTCGTGTGTCTGGCCGTCCCACCATTCTAGAGCAACCCACAAATCGCTTCCTGATGATGAAGAGAAACCTTAGTGATATGGATTCCGACTGCGACGAAGTCTTTACTGACGATTACACTAAAGGGTAGGTTTCCTTTTTTTTTTCCATCTCAAACGTCTTTTACCGTCTGCAAAACACGTGCAGCAGACACGTGACTATAGGGGGAGAAGGGGGGAGGTGAAGAGATAGTCCAACTGTATTTCGTGGTATATAAGTACCGATAACCAGAATAGTGACTTTTTGGTGAAATACGACGTACAGCAGTTTGTAAAATGTGTTGACGAATTTTATTTGTACCAAACTTGAAAGTATCTAAATAAGAAACGCGCGTGGTGTATAAATACGTCGTCTAATTCTAGGCTGTTCTTTTTTCATAGGAATCCAAACCAAGGTAATGATGGTTTCCAACTGCTCAATCGTAAAAGAAGACGAGGAGTAAGTCATGTTTATTATTACTTCTGTAAGAATTACGCTAGTAATCTTGGACAAAAACATCCAATCCAACAACAACAAAATGTTATTTTGCTCATTCAGTTAAAATAAACTCACTGAAACTTTAATGGTTAATTTGTCGTATTTAAAATTGCTACTGTATCTTCTTTACAGGCTACATATTGGCCGCTTTCTTCCTTGTTTCTATACTGTTTTCACTGTTAAAGAATTACAATGCTTTCACTATTTCATTTAAAGAACTGTTTTTATCTGTTTCGACTTAAATGACATGTCTGTGGAATTCTGTAGGTCATTGAAAAACGACGCCGTGACCGAATTAATCATTGTTTGTCGGAACTGCGACGCCTTGTCCCCGCAGCTTTTGAAAAACAGGTAATTTGGGGCATTCTAAAGAAACTTTTACCTTGTATCTGTATAGTTATTTCTCAAACCAAATTAAGGTTGGTCATATAGCTTTACTTTCACGCTTTTTTTTGTTGTTGTTGTTTTTACAAGTTTCGTGGTCTACACTTAAGCCTAAATTCTTATTTTCTGAGCTATGTGGTAGGATATTTAGTGGTTGTTACATAATGAATATTATCTGTTCTTTTTCCGAAATATTTATTACTCATAATGTCACTAAAAATTGGAATACTATTTAGTAAATAAGCATCACCGCTGAATATTTTTAAAATGTACAATTCATAGTAATTATTTGTAAAAGTTCTATCTTCATTACTGAACGTGGCGTAGTATACTTGCGCAATTTATTCTACTAAAATGACCAAATCTTTGACTTGAGGTCTTCTTTATATATAAAATTATTATAGTTTTAGCTATTAAATTTTATTTACCAAACTCTTCCAGCATCATACCAATGACTTGAAGTCAAGATCACTGTTTCTGTTCATTCCTTAGCTCCAAGTCAGAAAAGTAATTTCCGTCTTCTTGTTATTCGTCTGTGGACTGTAATATCGGTTTTAATGTCATTGTCTTGGCAACAGTAACGAAACAGAACATATTTACTAAAGATATTGTAATTTCTTTAAGAGTGGTTTGAATTCAGATAACAATCGGTTATTTGTGAAAATAAAATCAGCTTTATATGAATCAAACATAAATGTATATTTCAGGGGTCAGCAAAACTGGAAAAGGCAGAAATTTTACAAATGACCGTGGAACATCTCAAGGTGTTACATGCTAAAGGTAAGAAGATATGTGTTTGATACATTCTACATTTTTAGTATCAAATGTCCCCAGTAGGCTGTAAGACATGTACTGATCCCCTGGTGGCACAGCGGTTAACTTGAGGACTTGTAACTCTAAAAATCTGTCGAGTAATGCGGTTAACAATAAACAATCAATTTTAGGCCTGGTCTCGAGTTTAGCGTGCTGGCTCTACATCCGAGGATTTCTGGTTCGCATCCTGTTATCGCAAGATCATGCTCCGAATATGTGGCTGTAGTTGCATTATAAAAGTGACAGGCAAATCCCAAAATCCACTATTTTATTAGAGTATCCAAGATTTGGCGGTGGGTGTTGTTGACTAGCTGTTTTCTCTTTAGCATGTTAGCAGGTAGCCGTAGTGTAGCTTTGCGCGAAAATTCAAAATGAACAAACAATGTACACGTTTGTTTAGTTTGTACAGTAAAGCCTCAACACACACATATATAAATGAATAAAAACAAGCCCAAACTATGTTCCACGTTTGTTTAGTTTTGTAAAAACAGCAAAGCCTCAACACACATATATAAAAAATGAATAAAAATAAGCCCAAACTATGTACACGATTGTTTAGTTTTGTAAAAACAGTAAAGCCTCAACACACATATATAAAAAATGAATAAAAACAACCCCAAATTATGTACACGTTTGTTTAGTTTGTAAAAACAGCAAAGCCTCAACACACATATATAAAAAATGAATAAAGACAAGCCCAAACTATGTACACGTTTGTTTAGTTTGTAAAAACAGTAAAGCCTCAACACACATATATAAAAAATGAATAAAAACAAGCCCAAACAAAAATCAAATCAAAGACGCTGCACAAATCAAGAGGAACCCCAGGGCGAAATTCATAAAAATAATAATAACATAATCAAAAGTAGTAGAAATTAGAAGAGCGAGATGTGGGTGCTCCAGCCCACAACGTCCCACATTTATATCATCCTTCATTGCCTGCAGACAGTTGTGGGAAGGTGGCTGCCCTCCAAAGTCAAATAAATAAATAATGAATGAATGGAAGAAAGAAAAACGAAATAAGGTACTACCACTTGGGGGGGGGGGGTAACTAAGGTACTACTACTTGGGGTAAATAAGGTACTACCACTTGAGGGTAAATTAGGTACTACTACTACTTGGGGTAAATAAGGTACTACCACTTGGGGGGGTAAATTAGGTACTACTACTTGGGGGTAAATTAGGTACTACCACTTGGGGGTAAATAAGGTACTACCACTTGGGGGTAAATAAGGTACTACCACTTGGGAGGTAAATTGTTTGTTTTTGTTTTTAATTATGCACAAAGCTACACAAGGGCTATTTGTGCTCTGCCCACCACGGGTATCGAAACCCGGTTTCTAGCGTTGTAAAGTCCGCAGACATACCGCTGTGCCACTGGGGGGCTGGGAGGTAAATAAGGTAAACTTTTTGATTTTGTATTGCTTGACTGTTTGAGTATTGATTTTCTATACATATACATATATATATATACATACAAATATATTCTAGCATCGACACCAATACTCTTAGTGAAAAATACTGGTTTTCATACTTTAGGGGTTAATACTGACTCTTGTCTGGGCTTTAAGCTACTTCATTATTAATATTCCAAAGGGTGAGGGTAAGTTATATGTAGGGTGTTTATGTTTGTGATGTGTTTCGATCATGTTCAGTTAAAATCCGAGTGAGCCGAATGTTATTAGAAAAACGAAACTGTTATTTACACCATGATAAGTAACATCCTTAGCACAGTGTTAGATGTAATAAAGTTGATGGATCCTCGAAATAAGAGGTTATTGCACCTCACCTCCCCTCACACATTCGTGACTTTGGATTAAGAATCGCCCTTGTTTCTTCTTTATGAAATTAGTGTTAAGTTATTTCAGTACATAAAACAAAAACTATCATTGGGAATGCTATGCTACGTGGGTTTTGGTTTTGTTTTTTTACCGGCTGACACAAAGGAACTATTTTTAGGGTTTCTAAGGAAATGGTCGCCTCTTCTAATGGTTAGGCTTCAGACACCTATCGTTACCCTAATTGTTAACAGGAACAAGAAATAATGGTAGGTTGTTATTCAGTGGGTGCGGACTGTTACGCATGACAGCCCCAGAAGCTCGCTCGTTCCCACGAGGCTTGCACCTCCCTCACGTGCTTCAAATTGGACACACTAAAATTACTGCGTGCTTTTATTTTCACGAGGGGAAAAGGGCGAAATACGACTTGACACAAATCTTCCTTTATATTGCCGGATAGTTCTTTTCTTCCAAAACTATTAGTAAGTTAAGTATTTTTTAAACCAGTGCCTAACTGCAGATCTCCTAGTGACTGGAGCGATAAAAATTGAGACCACAACAGACGCGTTTTTGTAGCTCACGTGCTTGATAGAACGCTCCTTTTGGGCGTGGGAACGTGGCTACTCGAATGACATAACGTCTTTTAGATAAACAATTGACGGTTATCAAGAGCTTCTAGGATTTAGATTAGACACGTTTTTCTCATGCTTATTTTGTAACAAGGGTTCCTTCCCTAGTAATTAAACACCAGGGATAAGAAAGTACCCCTCCCCCCCTCGATACGTGAAAAACTTTCATGGTATCTTTTCCTGTCCTTAGGTGACGTTGGATAAAGTACTTCATATGTAAGCTTGACTGTGTGAGACTACATGTACTGAAATAACTACCTCCTGAATACTGATACTGAAACCTATATGGCAGAATGAGTCTGTCGTGAACAGATTGGAGCTCGTCCAGAGATTTCAATTCTGTGAACAGATAGGAGCTCGTCCAGAAATTTCAATTGTGTGAACAGATAGGAGCTCGTCCAAAGATTTCAATATTTTCGTTTTATTTCATCAATAGTTAAATTTCAAGAAGAAGAATTTTATTTCAAAGTTCAAACCAAAGCATACAAAACAGACACGCTAGGGTACAGCAGCAGATCCAAGATTTTTAGTAATCAAACCTTTTGAGAAAAAAAAATCGCTTTATTAGGCCTAAGGACGCCTTTGATCGGTAGTCCATTAGAAAGAAGGTTGCATCCCCCCCTCCCGGATCAGCTAGTGAAGTCATTTGTCGACAAGAGATTTCAACTGTGTGAACAGATTGGAGCTCGTCCAGAGATTTCAACTGTGGACGAGCTCCAATCTGTTCACACAATTGAAATCTCTGGACGAGCTCCAACCTGTTCACACAATTGAAATCTCTGGACGAGCTCCAATCTGTTCACACAATTGAAATATCTGGACGAGCTCCAATCTGTTCACACAAAAACGTTTTCGTTTGTTAGGTTTTACCTATTCTTTCTTCTGCGGTTCTGACTTCTAAGCACGCGCGCGCGGATCACCAGCCTGTAGCTCTTGGATCATCTTTCGTTGTCCTAAACAAGATAATAAAACCTAGCCCTGAAAATGAAAACACTCAAGTAAGACCACATTCCTGAACACTGAATATTTGGGCAAATTCTAGAACATTCGCATGCACTGTGTTGCATTGATTTTAAACTAATGCTCGAATTGTAGCTCTTTAACAAGAGGAACTCCATAAATATAATGAAAGAAAACTATACTGTACTGGTATTCTCATATACAGTGGCTGGTATGTCATACCGAGGTTCGATGGTTCGTGTCTCCTTACCGCAAAACAAAAACTGCTGTGGGCGCGTCATACGAGTGACGGTCAAATTTCACTAGTTATTCTGAGAAGGTTAGCCCACGAGTTGCCGGTGGGTGGCGTTTGTTAGCTGCCTTTCTTCTAGCCTATCACTTCAATATTGGGGACAGCTAACCCTCGTTCAGCTTGAAGCGAAATCTAAGAGACAAGCAAACATCTTTTATATCAATAAAAATACCATGAATTTAATCATCTCATTTGTCAGTCATTCGTTAGATTAAAGTTAAGATTTAACTTTGCATAAAACAAACTTTAAAGGCAAATTGAAAACAATTTTACCAACAGTTGATGGAGATAAAATTTAGTACAGGAAGAATTAGAACGGCACATGCGCACAATTTAGTACAGGAAGAATTAGAACGGCACACGCGCATAAAGACAGTCTGTAAAGTCTTACTCTCAAAACTTCCCCCCTTGTATACGATTTTTCTTAATCGGATGGGGTAGGGGGACAAAATGTATAGTTATTTTAACGAAAGAAATAGCGTTTCAAACTTCACATTATTAATTATAGTAGAGAACGTTATACCCTCCTTCAGGGGTTCGGCATGGCCAGGTGGTTAAGGCACTCGACTCGCAATCTGAGGGTCGCGGG
>NW_013671066.1:58649-61313 GCF_000517525.1 Limulus polyphemus
GCTAGCCGTCCCTAATTTTGAACTGATAGACTAATCAAATTGTGGGGTTTCAAAGTCATTCTTATAGAACACCCATAGACAAAAAATGCAAAGCGCATTTTAAGGTAACCGGTCGTGAACTGTGATTCCTCAGGTTCACAATTTAAGCACACTAGGCCACACCCTACCCAATTTGGCTTGAATATTGTGAGCTTCAAGTTTCACTTTTTTCAAGCATCCTACATTTGTATTTTTTAGTTTCACAAATTTTTCAACAGATGGCAGCACCTATATATTCTGATTTATTTTTTTTTCCTTCATACATTTCTAAATAAATAATTTTAAATAAATAACTTTGGTTCTTATCTTTTGTAGTATTTGGGTCCATTCATATGAGCATATTTTAACAAAACGTTAGTGATACTAACAACTGATCACGAAAGGTTCACTAATGGACTAGCGGTTAGTTTACGGACGGACATACTACACTAAAATTCGGGACTCGATTTCTCGTGGAGAAAAAAGCTCAGATAGCCGGTGTAGCTTTGTGCTAAAAAATAACAAGAACATTGATGAAGACTGGTCCACCTATTGAAAGCGATTTGGTTTTACGGTTTTTTTTTTTCTAACGTATAAAACAAATCATTACTTCACGTTCAGACATGATTTTTAGCACGAACTCAGAAACTGTCGTAATAGAAGATTTAATACAATTTACTGATTTATTAATATGAAGCCCCCCCCCCAGTGGCACAGCGTTATATCTGCGAACTTACAACGCTAAAAACAGGGTTTCAATACCTGTGATGGGCAGAGCACAGATAGCCCATTTTGTAGCTTTGTGTGTTTAAATTCAAACAAACAAACAATTAATACTTAAACTTGCTTCAAATAACGAAAAATCATATCGGAACGTGAAAAGAACATATTCTAGGAGGCTAACAGTTTGGAACTCCAAAATCTGGAGTTCCATTCCGATAGAGCGCAGATAGATTATTGCTTAACTTTGTGCTTAAACAAACAAAGAAAAAATAATTTGAACGTTCATATACCATCGTATGTCTGATGTACAAAACCTCTTGCATATATTGTAGAACTATTTCTTTGGTTTTATTCTGTTTTCCCAGTGTAATTATTATCACTTAACACAAATGCTTCACAGTCCAGAAAGGTTTGGTTTGTTTTGAATTTCGCGCAAAGCTACACGAGGGCTATCTGCGCTAGCCGTCCCTAATTTAGCAGTGTAAGACTAGAGGGAAGGCAGCTAGTCATCACCATCCACCGCCAACTCTTGGGCTACTCTTTTACCAACGACTAGTGGGATTAACCGTAGCATATAACGCCCCCACGACTGAAAGGACGAGCATGTTTGGTGGGGGGGGGGATCGAACCCGCGACCCTCAAACTGCGAGTCGAGCCATGCCAACCCAGAAAGAAGCCTTATTTATCATTAGGCTTAGTGGAAGTAAAGTTCATGTAATTTAGTGCTAACAATAACGTACATTTACTGCAAGCGTTATTCTCAGTGATCCGATATTGTCAATTTAATGATGTTTAGCTGTCTATAGTTTGTTGACTTCATACTTAATCATTTATTGTTCATTTTTGTGTACTTTATTTTTCAGGGTTTGATCCGTTTTCGTTGGATCCCCACAAGATGTTCATGGATTACCACAGCATCGGATTTCGAGAGTGTGCATCTGAAGTAGCACGCTACCTGGTGGCCATGGAAGGACTAGATCTTCAAGACCCGTTGCGGTTGCGCCTCATGAGCCACCTTCAGTGCTACTCAGCGCAGAGAGATTTAGTCGTCAAGTCTACAGTTACCCAGAGTCCGTGGAATACAGCGTCATCTCTTCCTCCAGCGCCTCAATACTTTTCTCATCCAGTAGTGCCCCCTAGCGGATCTGGTGTACATACCTCCTCCTCCATGAATTTAGACGCGCCACCTGGGGTTCAATATTCTTGCAGTATTTCAAGGCTTGCTCATCCTTCTGCTTCTGAAGACAGTATGACATCTTGTCTCCTTCCTCCACATCCGGGACCCCGAGTACCATCCAATGCAACAAACTCCATGTCACCTCCCACCATGCAACCTTCCGTAACTCCTAGCAGTACTTTCATGATGTCGTCGCCTTCTCAAATGCCATCCAGTCAGTACCTTGGCACACAGGGACTTCCATCCAGTGGCTATGGATGGTCCAGCACATCTCCACAGCCATCATCTTCCATGAAACCTTACAGACCATGGGGAGCCGAATTAGCTTACTGATAGTTGAAAACATCATAAAATGAAGAATTCTTACAATCTTGAGTTGTGTCCTCCAAACACTGCTGTATCAAAGATAGATTTGGTAGATGTGGAACATACTGGAAAGTTTTAGAATCTTTGTGTGTACAAAGGGACTCCTCATAGTTTAAATAAGATCCCATGTACGCTTCCTCATCCGAGAAGGACATACAGACAGAATGTAGGGGCTCTTCTCAAACTCAAGAAGCTCCCGTGTGCGCTTTCTAGTCTGAAAGGATATACAAAAAAGGGGTACCTTACATATTCAAGAAGTGTCTGTGTACGTTGTTTAGATGATAAGAATACACAGACAGACACCTATGTTGAACTGGATTCATTAAAACGATCGTGTCCTTGTGATTGTTTTTACTTGGCCTACTGAAGATCTCGCAAAG
>NW_013671066.1:61565-64644 GCF_000517525.1 Limulus polyphemus
ATTCATTAAAACGATCGTGTCCTTGTGATTGTTTTTACTTGACCTACTGAAGATCTCACAAAGGATTCAAGAAGTGTCTGTGTACGTTGTTTAGATGATAAGAATACACAGACAGACACCTATGTTGAACTGGATTCATTAAAACGATCTTGTCCTTGTGATTGTTTTTACTTGGCCTACTGAAGATCTCACAAAGGATTCAAGAAGTGTCTGTGTACGTTGTTTAGATGATAAGAATACACAGACAGACACCTATGTTGAACTGGATTCATTAAAACGATCTTGTCCTTGTGATTGTTTTTACTTGACCTACTGAAGATCTCGCAAAGGAACTGATGTGTGATTATTATTATTATGTGTGTGTACACGTCATGTATAATGAAGGCCACTAATTATATTTATTTTAGCGATTACTGGTGACTAAAGTATTTATATACATATACTATATATATATATATTGTATGAATTTTTAAGAACAAAAATGTTTTTGGTAATAAATAATTCAATCTAGTCCATTGAGTTATTTGTTTTATGCATTGTTTTTTTTATTACTTAATTTATTTATAAAAACTTTTGAGAACAAATTAGTAATTCATCTAGAAGTAAATGAAAACTTTATTTCAGTAGTGTTGTTGTTGTTGTTGTTGGATTTCGCGCAAAACTATTCGACGGCTACCTGTGCTAGCCATCCCTAATTTTAAATGATGGAGTATATACAGGGAAGGCAATTATCAAGTCAGCACCACTCACCGCCAATTCTTAGGTTACCCTTTACTAGCTTAATCTGGTAGAAATATCCCACTTCTAACGCTTGCGGGCCATATCGGAAAGCCCAAAGTTCGATCCACGATATGTCGCCGAACACGCTCAGTAGTTTTGAGTTGTGGGAGCGTTATGAATGGAACAGGTAATCCCGCTATTCAGTTCGAAATTTGGAACGATTATATTCAAATATATCGAGTCAATTTGAAAGCAATTTTTGGAATATTTTCGTCATGCGCAAATATAATAAATAAACGAGAGAAAAAAAAAAATCAAAAACAGTTCATCAACAGAAACACTGAAAGTTAAGATGGTCGTCATAGTAACGAATCTACATCGTTGCTATGGGTTTCAGATTTTATTGGTTACAGACGTGATACTCCACCAGGGCGAAAGGTTATTACTTAACCACCTGAGTCTGTGGTTTGTAATGGCAATGGTCCGTTTTGCTTTCATGGACACACAAATTCAGATCAAAATCTTGTTTTTCACCTTGTTGCATTAGGTTCTTGTTGTCTTATAACGCTGTCTGCACTTCTCCCACCGCTGGGAATCGAACCCCGGATTTTAGCTTTAGATTTTAGATCTAAGGTCTACGACACAGCTGCTTGAATCATAATAGAAAACAGGTTATTTCTGTCATCCCAACTGGTTTGTTTGTTTTAGAGCAAAGCCACATCAGGCTATATGCTGTGTCCACCGCGGCGAATCGAACCCCGCACGTTAACGCTGCAAGTCATTAGAATTACCGCTGGCCTACCGGCGGACAGGAACATAGTAAATTGACAATGACTTATGATTTATCGACTGACAGACGAACCAATATTCTGTTCAAACGTGTGCTGTGTTCTCTACATAAAATAATTTTCATTAGGCTTATAAATCAGTGATTGACGCTGTTTTCACACAGTTGATTTAAAAACCTACTTACAAAATATAAAACTCGAATATAGGATTCTTCATCATTAAATCAGTGTCTTTATTTTCGAGTATTACAGTATTTTACGGTATTTCTGTAAAACAAACCAGCGTCTATATTACATATTACTGTATTTTTACAGTATTTCTGTAATACAAAAACGCACTTCTTGGGCAAATGTTGCATATTACCATAAATCCATTGTTGACCAGGAATTCCTTTACGTAACACAACCGTTGAACGCTCTTGTCAAAAGAAGTATGCAGGGTATGGTGTTGGAATTAGGGGTAGTCACAAATCCTCTATCATTTTATCATTTGTTGGAGCTTTACTCTCAACAGGTGGCCGACCACTCTCCAAATCGATTGGTAGACACCGCGAAAACGAGAGAGACCAGAACACAAAGAGTGGTGGTGTGACACAGCGCGACGCGTGGTTCCCACGGCACGATCGCCCCAGTTGCTCTCCACCCCCTACCCCTACCCGCACGCTCTCTTTCACAAACAATCTCTCAAAAGACTTCAGCCGGCACAGACCTCCACGCCCCACACTTTTTTAATATTATTATTTACACGAAATCACGTGGAAGACAGTCATAACAACCAAAGAAATCCGTTACTTCATTAAAACAACAAACTGTTTATGGGTGACCGTTTAATTCTCATCTACCTACAGTGGTAACAAACCATCTAATGTATAACTGAAGTATAACTGTATGTCAGTCTACTTCCAACATAACAAACACTGGTATCAACACTTCTAATGTATAACTGAAGTATGACTGTATGTCAGTCTAATTCTAACATAACAAACACTGGTATCAACACTTCTAATATATATAACTGTATGTCAGTCTACATCTAACATAACAAACACTGGTATCAACACTTCTAATGTATGTCAGTCTACTTCCAACATAACAAACACTGGTATCAACAATTCTAATGTATAACTGAAGTATGACTGTATGTCAGTCTACTTCCAACATAACAAACACTGGTATCAACAATTCTAATGTATAACTGAAGTATGACTGTATGTCAGTCTACTTCCAACATAACAAACACTGGTATCAACACTTCTAATGTATAACTGTATGTCAGTCTACATCTAACATAACAAACACTGGTATCAACACTTCTAATGTATAACTAAAGTATGACTGTATGTCAGTCTACTTCCAATATTAACAAACACTGGTAACAAACCATCTAATGTATAACTGAAGTATAACTGTATGTCAGTCTACTTCCAATATTAACAAACACTGGTAACAAACCATCTAATGTATAACTGAAGTATAACTGTATGTCAGTCTACTTCCAATATTAACAAACACTGGTAACAAACCATCTAATGTATAACTGAAGTATGACTGTATGTCAGTCTACTTCTAAT
>NW_013671066.1:65420-67936 GCF_000517525.1 Limulus polyphemus
AACTGAAATATGACTGTATGTTAGTCTACTTCCAACATAACAAACACTGGTATCAACACTTCTAATGTATAACTGAAGTATGACTGAATGTCAGTCAACTTCCAACATAACAAACAGCCAATCCTCTTTAATTACGTTAGTTTGAGAACTGTCACGTGACTTTTTTAAACAACCAATCCTCTTTGATTACTTTAGTTTGAGAGCTGTCACGGGACCTTTTTAAACAGCCAATCCTTTTTGATTACTTTAGTTTGAGAACTGTCACGTGACCTTTTTAAACAGCCAATCCTCTTTGATTACTTTAGTTTGAGAACTGTCACGTGACTTTTTTAAACAGCCAATCCTCTTTGATTACTTTAGTTTGAGAACTGTCACGTGACTTTTTTTAAACATCCAATCCTCTTCGATTACTTTAATTTGTTTAATTATGACGAATTTCGTGAATGATAAGGTACACATTTGTTTTTGACAGATCTCGACTCTCGTAACTTCAGTTTTGTATTACTTGTTTCTATAATACTGCTGCTGCCTTATTTATGATATCATGATGTCCACTTTCTGAGAGTCTGTTGTGCGGTTTCGGAGATCGTGGTCTCTGTAACACTACTGTCCGGTTTCTGAAATATCCAGTTTCTAGTGTAGCTATAGAAATTTGAAGTTATGTTGGTGCAGTGAGAAGAGATACTGGAAATCAGGGGGAAACGTGAGCTAAAATAATGTAAAAATTAACAGTTTAATTTACTCTCTTTTTTAACCTATCCCTTCGACTCTTCATTTCCAGCTATTAAACACATTTTAGAATCTGTTTATAATAAGTTGTTAGTCCGGACAAACACTGGATTTAAGTATGGGAAACTGTAACTTTATTGAAGTTTATGGGGTGACAAACCGTGGACGAGCCAAATGCATTGGAGATGGGGTACCTGATCCCAAGCCGGATTAAGGTACGTGGAGGCCCTGTGGCAAATATTCTTATGGAGGCCCTTTCAAATATAAGAATAAAAATTAAAAACAAACTTTCAAATATAAGAAATAAAGCTATAAATTGAATATCGCAATATTCATAAATAATGTAAACAAAATATTTGTAGAGGCCCTAATTTGTCTCATAGTTAATCCGACACTGCCTGCCCTCATTTTCTGACGCTTATTGTTCATATTTTTGTCTTCTTACGTTGATGTTGTTGTTACTGGTGTACATGCATACCTCATGATATATACAGGCCTACAAACGTTTCGTACGAGATTAAAACACTAATAACATGACAAAAAATGGATATTTGAATAATCACAGGGCTAATTCCCAGATCTCGTTTATACAGCAACAAACAAACAAAACGTATTACCCAGTGATAGAAGGGGGCGCTGTAATGATAAACGAGCTAACTACTGATCGCTGCACAGAGAGGAACATTTAGTATTTTACGGTTAAACATCCAGGAGGCCTCCACATCTTATCTCCCACAAAGAACCAACCGTACCCTCGGGATACGTTTGAAATCTCTCTTGACTGCACATTCCACTGTTTAATTGATAAACAGTCTCTGGTATCAGATGACCTGTTTTCCAACATGACTGCCCTGATTTTGGTGGCTCCCCGTTCTTAGTTGAACTGTAATATCGCCGAAAGGACTCGGAGATGGACGAGATCGAAGCCATCCAGTCTGGCGAGATACTAGAAGACACTAATGGTCTGAACTAGTCAGGAATACTAATATTATTTCACATTCACAGGTTCTATAAATCAATCAATCTGAAAGTAAAAGCATCACCATTATAAATAAATGAAATAACCCTAACGAAGGTTTTTTGTTTGCCGGTGAAAGGGTTATCTCTGCTAGGTTATCTATCCCATTCCTAATTTTGAAGTGATAAACTAGAAGAAAGGCAGCTAGTCAACATCACCCACCGCCAAATCTTAACCTATTACTTTGCCAAAGAAAAGTGGAATGGACCATCACATTATAACGCTCATATGGTTTAAAGAACGTGCATGGTCGGTAATGGGATTCGAAACCGGGATCTACAGATTGCATTGGGCTATTTGCTGTGTCCACTGCGGGGAATCGAACCCCAGATTTTAGTAAATCCCCAAACTGTCTCATCGGGGTACTCCCCTTTTGAGTTTTTTGGATCCTTTTTCTGATCCTCACTGTTTTCTGTTGATCTTGCGTAATTTTAAGTATCACAAACAAAATAATCCAAAATTAGAATTAAACATAGATTAATTACGAAACCAAACAAAACATAATTTAAGTAATTTCATCGTTTGCTTGAAGAAGAGATGAAATTTACTTGATGCACTCGAGAAAACAGTATGTACATATTTATACTTATATACTGAGGGTTTTAACTGAATCAAGAAAACAGTGTGTATGTATTTATACTTATATACTGAGGGTTTTAACTGAATCAAGAAAACAGTATGTATGTATTTATACTTATATACTGAGGGTTTCAACTGAATCAAGAAAACAGTATGTATGTATTTATACTTATATACTGAGGGTTTTAAC
>NW_013671067.1:0-19961 GCF_000517525.1 Limulus polyphemus
ATATAATGATAAGGCATTAAGGCTTAAATACTTTGCGGGTAAAAAAAAAATTGTAGAAATAGAAGCAATTATTATTATTTTTTTCTTAAATTTTGAAGTTCAATATGGAGGTGTGCACTTGACACCTAAAATGTGCATGCCGACCTAAATAAGGTTAAATATACTTTATGGTTATAGTCAACAATTTGTACAACCTCTATATAAAAGGGACTCACTTGGAATGCCATTTAGCTGCTGTGAGTAATGTGGTGCACCATCACCATAAACATCCAACATATGTTGATGGATCTCTTTTGCTTTTGCACCTTCTTCACACAAAAAAATTATGACTGCTCTGTTGTATATCTTGGTCAGATCCAATTCATAAATTCAGGGAATAACTCACTTTAAGTACTCGCTCTGAAACACACACACACAAAATTTAGTTAAAGGGTAACGTTGTCTGTACAAACCTTAGAAGCATACTTACTATATGTCCAAACCAGTAGCTCTCTGGTGCAAGTAGATATCTCATTCTATTGACCACCATTCGTAATTTCATTTATACTAAATTTTTATTGATTTTCAACTACTTAATCTACAATGAGTACAATCTTACTTTGATTAAGAATGTGGCTATAAACATTTCTCATAATTATTACTCGAAAGTCCCAGTATAGCCGTTAATATATTAACTTTAGACTTTTGGTATTGTTACATTAATTAAGCTTCGCAAACTTTTGCCCGATTTCAAGTAATACCCAAAGATGAACTTTTTATAATACGTTCACATGATTAGGCGTTAGGTAAGTTCGTAACAGTCTTGTTCTAATTTATATATTAAATAATTTAATTTAGATGATTGTTTGCTAGAACACGCATGACATTATAATTTGGAAATTTGGTGTAGTGATTAAAGTTAGGCGGTGAATCTCATCAGAAGTTAGTGAATTATTTCGAAAGTGAACCGAATCAGAGTTAGTAGTGAGAGTTTGTTTGTTTGGAATTAAGTACAAAGCTACACAATGGGCTATATGTGCTCTGCCCACCAATGGCATCGAAACCCGGTTTCTAGCGTTGTAAGTCCGCAGACATACCGTCGTGCCACTGGAGGGCGTAGTGAGAGTTATCGCTTTCATTCAATTTCTCGACAGATTAGCCATAGAACTGTAGAAGTAAGTTCATTTGTAAGCTAGGAATAGTACCTTTAATAAGGAATTTCTTTTGGAACGTTATTTGTTAACTTAGGCCAATAACTTGTGCCAAAGCGGACGTAGCCTATAAAAACATTAGAAAAGAAATAAACTAATAATCTGTTATCATTATGTGACTGGGCTTGGCATTTTACCAAGTAATCCGAAAGAGTTCGTCCAACGATAGAAAACGTTACAACACTGCTATAAGAAGTTTGGTTATTTTGATGAAAATAAAATAGATTAAACAAGCCACATCTCTTTGTGCAACTGACGAAGAATTACAACCTAAAACATCATTAACTACAAAATATGAAATAAGAAAGCGTATTTGGTCTACACCTATTATCACCATTGCTGTGCTATTTGTTACTACAAGACTTCCCTGGAATAATACAGCCATGATACTACCAAATCAAGTCCAGAATTTATCTGGCCAGTTCAATAACATTGAAGAATTGAGAAACAAATTCTTCTTATTGTTCCCCGTTTAAAAGGGACATCTCTAACAACATTAAGTAAACTTTCAGCTAAAACCATGGCAAATATCAAGCATTGATAGCAGCCTTATCCAACATATTTGGAGTGACACATCCCAAAGTGAAGTATCCAGAGCAAAGTTCCAAAACAGGGTATAGAGGATGGAAGTTGATTCCATTACAGTAATAGAGAAACAACAAAACGAACCATCTAGAATTTACTCGATAATTAGATGGAGTAGTACTGATTATAGTCTAGAAGAACTGTAAGTATTAGTTATACATCTAGTCACATAGAATGGAGAAAATTCACAAGACAATGATGTTTCAAGTGTGATTACATTACAGTTTCTATATGAAAAATACAAACATTTAGAAAAAATAAAATTACTCTTTCAATGATATATTAAAATGATAAAATCAGAATGGTAGACTTTGATATTTCTTTCTTAACTACAGACAAAAGCACATAAGGGATAACAACTCCTTCCAAAGGATTAAAAAAAAAGGAATTGCAGTAAATGTTGGAGACATGACCATTATAGCTGAGACTGTAAGAAGTCAATACTTATTAATATACCAAGAAGACAATATCCTAAGGATGAGTCTTTGAACCCCAAAAAGGTCAAAGGAACGACAAAGGCCTAACTAGACATCGGGAAATAGGAACTTATGGGGTCAAATAAGATAAGAAGTTCATCATTTTAAGAAACCAGTCCACGAGCCCACGGGTTTATTCATGAGAAGCCTTGAAGTATGTTGATTGGCATTGGTTCTACAGCTACAATTGTTTGACTCGGTTTGGTAATGCAAGATTGAAAATTGCTTTCAGTGATAAAGAAAGAAAGAAAATGGATTGAGGTAAACATCAATTGGACACAAAGCTCTAGCACAAGAAATGTTGAAAGTTACCTTTACTGTAGGAAGCATTACTATACCTCATGACGTGTTGGTGATTAGCGTCGAGGAAGAGTACATATTGGAAACTGACTTTATGCAGAGACACGAGTGCGAGGTTAGGTTAGCTTCAGATTCTATGACCAGGAAATCCCTGTGTGCTTCATCACAATTACTACACCAGAAGTTGAACTCTCAGTGACAACAAGGAGAGCAGGCATTGCACCACCAAGAAGTGAAATACTGACACTAGGAATTATTATAAAAGAAATTTATTTCTAGTGACTGGGCCATAGCATAACCAAAAACTCCATCATGTCCCGATGGATTAATGTTTGGTTGGAAGAACTGTCGTTGATCTGAAAAATAAAGATATCAACATTAGGGCCATGAACATAAAACCTCCATAAAATTTGAGTAAAACCGGTATTGTAAATCTCAAGACAAGAAACTGATTCCATGACTTGTTTGCTGTAGTTGCTCGACAGGCTTCAGAGCCAAGAAGCTCAGCTTACCTTCGCCATTTCTTTTAAATGATAGTAAATCTATTTTGAACAAATAAATGAAAAAAAAAATGTTTGTTAAAAATAAAGTAAATAAACAGTATTGTGCTATTGATATTTACCTTGAAAATCTGACTGTAAACGACTTAATGATATTGATAATAATTATTATTTACTTACTTAATCTAGTTCACACCATAACAGTCGTTTATCATAAAAGTTGATGATATAAGTAGCGCCTAGACCACTATTATATTTGTTGTTTCATAGCCAGCCTGGTAAACTGTGGTACTGAGTATGAAGTTTCAACGGTACTATCTATAGCAGATGAGGTGTAGGTGACATATTATGATATATTCTTTTTTATCTTCAATCATAAGTTCTTAGTAAAACATGATGCGCCTTCTAGGAAACATCTAAATTATAACGTCGTCTGGCTAAATAATTCACAAGAATACATCAATGATGTTTATGATTAAATATCTGTATATCAGTACAGGTAGTCAGCTGGGTGAAGTGAACCTGTTTATAAAAAATCTACGTGTACACATGAAAAACAATAAAGCATCTCAAATAAGTTTCGGTACTAGTACCGCCTTAAAAAGTAAGATCCAGTACTCGGTACTGGTGAGTACCGGCACTATACACATATCATTACTGTGTAAGTAAGAAATATTTTAATATACCATACATATAATTTACACTCCACTCCTATATGAAACTTAGGCTTATTCGTTCGATTTGACATTGTGCAGGTTTACTGACGAAGGGTGGAATTCCCTGAAACTGGCAAGTAGTAAATTGTATGATAGTTGGGCTTCACATTTATTTTTTAACATTTGAAATAAAGCTTACAACAACATTTCGTGGACTAAAGTAAAATAAATCAATTAAAGCCAGTAATAATCTTGATGACAAACTGAATCGATATTTATTCAGCAATACCTAAGAATGTTTTGAATATCATCTACAATCGTATAGCTTTTGTTTTAAAACAATTATTATTTCAGCGTATATAATTAAGGTAGTTAGTGAAACTACCGCAAGATGCCACAATAGTTTCATTGAAGTGTGTGTATGGCGATGTGTTAACTACTAATTCAATAATTTATATTTTATGAATGTGTGTTCAATAGGTATAAACAGTAATCACATAAATTGTAAAGTATAAGGCTTCTCATTTTATTTTTTCTCCTAATTTTGTGTGTGTTAATTTTCAGTAGATTTGATAAATTGATTTTCCCAACAATCAAATTCTTGTGTGGTACGAGATTTTGTAAATTGTATAAATGTATTCTATTTCTAGTTAGCCTGGCATTGCCGATTGATTATACTGTTTATACAAATTACAAGTTATACTTATAGTCTAAATTACCCAAATAGAGCACTAAAGGTAGGCCTTACCATATCGTATATATATTAATACTAATAGTCTCTAGTGGGTGATGAATGTGTAGTTAGTTTTACGACGAGAAACTTTCCTTAGCCTGAATTTGAAGCTTGTAAAAAGAGTAATTTGCCTCCAATTTCTAATAAAACAATACAATGAATAGACCTATTTCTACGTATAAAAGAGTTCAGCAGTGGGCAGTGTTTGGGCGGCTATGGTTTCTTTTTGATGCTAAATGGCAAAATCCTTTCGATTCAGCAGAAAAGATTGCAAAGTATTTAGCAGGAAAACATAAACCAATCTACCATCCTCTTAGTGATGTTGGAGACCATGTTGTTGTGATTAATACTAAAGACATTGCTTTACCAAACAAAGAGTGGCGTTATCGGATGTATTATCATCATACTGGTTTTGCTGGAGGCTCATCATGGACATCTGCTTGGGAGCTTCATAATAAAGACCAAACAAAAGTGTTGTGGAAGGCAGTATATAAAGCATGTGGAGGAAGTCTTTTGCGTCACAATATGATGGAAAGACTTCATCTTTTTCCAGATGATAAAATCCCCCAAGAACTTATGGAGAACATCTCTGATCACATGAAACAGCTTCGCCCGGTACCTAAAGCTTTACATGAATACACAGAAGAAGAAATAAAGAACTTTCCAAAAGTTTTTGAGTGGCCAGAAGATTATGTTTTAAACTGATCATTAAAATTTAGACAGTTTTTCCTAGTTTCTCTATGCCTGAAAGAAATTGTAATGTGCTAGAATTTTTGTGTTGTTGATAAATATGTTGCTGTAATCTATAAATCCAGTTCTAACACTGGACATAGGTTACTCTTATTAAGTGTTAGTTCAAAGATCCTGAAATAATTTTACATGCTGTATGATTCTAAGCCAAAAATGATTCTTTCCAAAAATATAACACCTAAAAATGCAGATTAAATGGCATTCAGTGTTTAGTTGAATAAAAATTTTAGATAAAATAATAAGCTGGACAGTGTTCTTTATTAGTCTGATCCTAAGGAAAAAATGGTGAAAGATTGACAGTATCCTTTTAAGGCCAGTAGCCAATCTCTTAAACATCCCTTTTTTCTTCTACATATTTGATTAAAACAGTGAAAAAACTATTAAACACTGTAACTTGAGAAACAAAATAGAAATAATTCAAGATACCAATGCGAAATTTTAATGTACAAGTTGGTTACAAGAGTTAAGTGGGGAACCTTGGGAAAAAAGTAATCATTGCATAATTAGCTTTGATGTTATGCTACATGTCGAGATAAATAAATAAAATTTCAGTTCCTACTTTTCAGAAAGCCAATTTTGAGGCCATAACACAAGATTAATTATTAGTAACATGGGAAACATGATCATTTCTACATGTTAAGATAAAGAAATTAAATTTTAGTTCCTCATTTTTAAAAAAGCCAAATTTGAGGCCATGAGACAAGACTTATCATTAGTAAATTGGGATACTGAGTTAAAAGGTGACTGGGATAGATCTGGGAAACTTAAAAATGAATTGCTTTTAAATCAATAGAGGTACATTCTTAAACAGAGGAAAAGGATAACAGGAAAGATCAACCTAATTATTTACTAAACACATAAATAAGCATTAAATATATATACTGAATTTTTTTAATGCTTTTCTATGTATTTATTCATTTTGATAATAGCATAAAGGAGAAAATTGGGAATAATTGGTACAAGTTAAATTGACAGATAGGTTGTTTGAATTGCAGAACCATAGGAAGTCTAGTTATCTGATAATGTTAAATCTCAGTGAAGATTTTAAGCATATTTAAGGTGAGCAAAATGTAAAAATTGGAATTGGACCCTTTAGAGGATGATGACAAGGTTTTTGTTGAAAATTGTGAGATGGTTGGGCTCACAAATGCTCTTATGTTGTTACAAGAGAAGATAGATATAAGCAATATTCCTGACTGGACATTCTATGGGAAACATTTGAATCGATCAGAATTATGTAGATATTAATCCTCCAGGTGTGTTAAAATGAAGAAATCAAAAATAGATAAAGAACCAGGGCTGGACCTGGTTTTTATCCTAGTCATTAAACAAAGTCCAAGTCAGATATGCGAGTCTCTGCATTTATAGAGGTATTAGAATTGGGGGGTTGGGGTGCTGTCATATCCTCATTTTTACATATTTGACTTGTATAGCAACTGTAGATTATATTATTATATTATCTGCATGTCTAGCCAAGCACCCTCATTTTGCAACTCCTTCCTACATCACTGCTGAGGATTTATTTATTTTACTCTTATCTTTACCATACGTGATAAAAGTTACTTAGGGAGTTAGAGGCCAATTAATCTTACTACAGTAGTGGTAAAAATTGTATAGTCTGAGGATAAAGGATTTATAAAATCATTTGGTGAAATATTGAAGAAAGCCAAGACAGATCCACTAAAGAGAAGTGGAAAGTTTTGTAAGGATGTTACTCATTTGAATGATGGAAAGTGTGCAGATTTGGTGCTCTTGAATTTTTGGAAAGCTATTTATAGGGTGCTATACAAGATATTAGTTTTAAAAAAATAACATTGACAGGGGCTGTAGGATGTTGAGATATTACAGAATGACTTGGATCAACTTGTGAGTTGGACAATTATTTGGTAAATTATAGTAAATGCAAGATATGTATTTAGTGTATTGTGATTTGAATCACAAGTTTTAATATATGTGGGAAACCACTTAATACCATGACTCAAGAAAAGGACCTTTGCATCGTGGTGTATTGTTACGCATGTGATTATAATTTCTCTACAAATTACTAGTTAGGCCTCACTTTGAATACTATGTACAGTTTTGTTCTTATCAAATAGAAGATACTAGCTCATTAGAAAGGGTTCAGAGGAAGACTACTTTGATGATTCTGGGGATGGAAGGGTTAGATTAAGGTAAGATATCTTAATTTATTTTCTCTTAAGAAAAAAAACGGATAAGATATGATCTTATTGAAGTTTAGAAGATTATTCAAGGAAATGATAGGACAAAGGCCTCATTTCTTTGTTATGCATTCCAAATAAAATAGGACAAGATTGAACAAATTTAAGGTTTGGAGAAGATAAGCTAGACTCCAGTTAAGTCAAAATTATTTTTCAATCAGAGCAGTGCTTGTAGTGGGGCAGAGTGCCATCCTACTTCTTTTCAGAAGGGCCTGAAACCATCTCGCTATCTTTTATAATGATAAATAAAGAATATACATAAAAATCAAGAAATACAGTACTCAGCTTCAAAAATTTCAGAAAGCATTCTGCTCTCTCTTTTCCCCCACTTCAAATACTGAAATAGAATGGTTGACTTATGGAATATGTTGTTGGTAAAGAAGGCTAGTGCTTTACAAGAGTATGAGAAAAAAATTGATTTTCTGAAAAGTAAAGGATTGTTTTAAATTTTCACTTTTCTTGACAGTAGGTGGTTTTTTTTTGTCCGCGTGGTATGTTGGACCTTGACAAATATTTTTAGATCTAGGAGCCAGGTGTGCCTAACCTAACCTCACTACTGTTTGCACCAGGAAATGAGGGGCTACACTTATTTATTTACTTTCACAGCAACATGATATCAACAACCACTTGATTGTATTGCCTGAACTAACAGCCTTTGGTTCCGTTTGAGTCTGAACACATACGCTGATTGTTTGAATTGACAGAAAGAAGAAAAACAAAATGGCACAAAATTAGTAATGTTTTGTGCAACGCAGTGCTTCATTCTTGAAAAAACATGAAGTGCTGAATCCACTGTTAAAATCATAGAATCAAAGTTTCATTTAGGACTCGAATAACACTAAAGTTATTCTGGACTTCCAAGAGTTCAGAACTTGTAGATTCAAGCTCTATTTTGCACGGCCTCATGCATGAATAAAATGGAAGAAAATACTAGAAGCCACAAAGAGTTTTTTTAGTTGCCAAGGCAACCTGGCATCCAGAATTATGCTAAGGCCTGTGGTATGTTAAGATTTTTAGGACATTATTAAACAAGCTACTATCTTAAAGAGGAGTACTTTTGTCTGAATAAGGTAGAACCTCATGGGAGGCTTACACAAAATAGTAATAATCATTTGTTACACTCAGAATTTTAGTAGCCTCCTGGTGTTTCAGCAATAAGCTTGCAGGCTTATAATGCTAAAAACTGGGGTATGATACCCATGTTGGCCACAATGCAGATAGTCCATTCTGTATCTTTGTGTTCAAAAACAAACAATAATTTTTAGTAAGCTGAGTTTAGTATTATACCTGTTATTTTTCTTTATTTGGGGATGGGTGGAAAAGGGGTATTGGTGAGAGGAAATAGTCATTCATTCACATCTCTCTCTTTGTTCAAACATAATGTTTTTTTTTCAAAATTATGAAATTTATAATGAAATAAAATTATTTATTTTTCAAGGTTCCATAACTAAGTTATGTTACCTTTTTATTTTTTCAAACTAAATGCATCTTATCCACAGTGTTAACTTGTTATGACTAGATCTTGTTAACTAAAAAAAGAATTGCTTTGCAGTAGCATTTGTTCAATCATCATCACAGTATAAAAATTACATTACAAACAATCTTACTATCATTATTATTGATGTAAAGACAAAAAATTTCATGACATCATTTTAAAAACCACTAATGATATTCAACCAAAAATTTACAATTTCAGATTATTAAAGATAGAATTTTAGTAATGATATGAAGAAGTCTGGAAAATAAAAATATATTTTACATATTAAGGCACGTTGATCAGGAAAACCAAAGTTTATTTAACAAACAGAACTTGGTTAAAATAAGAAAATTCTCTTTGGAATATCATGTTGGCTGACTAATATATTTGCTACACACATAACATTAAAGAAGAACAGGAATCTTTTGATCCATCTAGAATTAAGTTGAATTTAACTTAAAAAAACGAAAATATCAACCTTTATCATTCAAATATTTTTGAGCTTTCTCTTAAATTAACTGCATCCACCATACCTGACATTCCAGATGCCTATTAAAAAGGATAAATCTGTCTTAGCTTAAGATGACTTCTTTCCCACCAAAAATTATATTGTGTCTTCTAGTCTTACTATTCTCACTATTAAATATGAAAAAGATTATGCATCAACACTATTGGTTCTCTTAACAATCTTAGACACCTCAATGATATCCTCTCTAACTCTTCTTTTTTCAAGAGAAAAAAAATTCAGAGGTTTTAACCTATCCTCATCATAATATCGCCATCCAATGTATCATCCTAGTAGCCCTCCTCTGAATTCAACAATTCAATGTCCTTTCTAAGGTAAGGAGCCCAAGACAGCACAATACTCTAAATATGGTCTAAGCAATGACCTATTCAATGAAATTATAACCTTTTTAAAGCTTGTATTCAATATTTCTGTAAATACAACCTAAAATCCTATTTGCCCTGTCACTAGCAACAACATAATGCTTGAATGGCTTAAGAGACTGATCAACCAGAACTCCAAGATCTCTTTTCTTCCATAACACTGTTAAGGTTATATCCATCAAATTTATACTTATAGTTCAAATTATGATATCCCACATACATTACCTTGCATTTATTATAATTAAAAGCCATCTACCATTTAGTTGCTCAACTGATCAAATAATCCAAATCCTTTTTAAGGTAGTAGTATCCTCTTCACAGCTAGTAACGTCCAAAACTTTAATGCCATCAGCAGATTTAAATAATCTATTGAACATTCCATCACCTATATCATTGATGTAAATAAAAAAAAGACAAAGCTCCTAACACTGAGCCCTGAGGTGATATTAATCCAGTTTGACTGAATTTCATTTATTACAAACTTCTGCTTTCTTCCATCTAATTAGTGCTCTATCCAATGAGCCAACTTATCCTCCTCGCCTACAGAGATAACTTTTTACAAGGTTTTTATATGGCACCAAGTAAAATGCTTTCTGGAAATCTAGATACATCACATCCACACATGTACCCTCATCTACATAAGCAATAACCTATTCAAAGAATGTCACAAGATTAGTAAGGCAAAATTTTCCCCTAATTAAACCATGCTGACTATCCAACAAGATTTTAAACTTTGTTAAATGAATTTGCAAAGCATCTTTTATCAGACTTTCAAGAACTTTTCACACCACTGAGGTAAGACTAATAGGTCTATATTTAATGGGACAATTTATATAATCTCCCAGGAGTAACATCAGCCAACTTCCAATTCTCTGGCACCTGTTCACTGTTCAAGCCATTAGAAAACATAATTGCAAGTAAGTGGCTCACATATACAATCCTTAACCTCGTTAAAAACCCTTGAGTAAATATTGTCTGTCTTAGATGCTTTAACTTTCTTTAAACATCTCGATTTTTTTTTCTTAACAAGCTTAGAATTAATTTGATCATCTTGTTGAACCTTGTTTCCAACTAGCAACTGTTCAGGTTGAGGAATATTTCTTAAATCTTCATTAGGAAAAGCTGAAGGAAAAGCAGGATTTGATAACCCAATCATCCTATAATCGTCAGATAGTATTAGTAGTCTTCTGGTATCATCCCTCAATGGCCCTACTCCCAATCTTAACATTTTTCTTATCCTTAATGTATTTAAAGAAATCTTTATTATTTATTTATACATTTTCAGCCTACCTTTTTTTAGTATACCATATAGTTTTTATGATTTCCTAACTTCTCATTTGACTAACTCTCACTTGATCTTCTACAGTTCTTGAAATCTCTCATCATTACAGTGAATTTAAACTTGTTATAATTTTAAGCTTTTCTTTAACCTGGGTTTTTACTTGCAGCCACAATTTTTTGTTTATAAGAAACATGCCTATCTTGAATTTTTAAAAATTTATGTAAACAATTTTTCCACACTTGATCAGTATCTGCAGGTGATACAGTTGCCCAATTCACAGCACATTATTCTTGTTTCATCTCTTCAACATTTACTTTTTTAAAATATGGAACCAACATCTCATTATTCCTCATCTATAGATTCAGCAGAACACCAAATCTAAGTGAACATGATCACTTGCACACAGATTTTCTCCAACGTTTACGCTGTCAACTACTTCTTTATTAGAAGTTAACAGTATGTCTAAAATACGGTTACGTCTCTGGTCGTTCGTTAATTTTCCGTAGAAATTCTTTTCGAAAAACTTCAACGATACAAGTCCTCTCTTAAATAAAACTAGTTTATTATTTCTCAATACAACTTTGCAATACACTTAATTTCCACAGTCACTTTAACTTACACATACGCTACAATTCACAACGATTCACGCACTTTACTTAGGGTCGCTACCGCGCTTGACTCAATTGTCCGTCTCTATCTCTGCCTGTCTGCAATTCAATTAATTATCTCGCTTTATTTGCCTGCTTATATCCAGGAATAGAGGGCTTCTAGCAAATACTGGATTATTGTGATGTTCCCGATACATCTAGATACTCATCACGTGTTACCAGCGTCACGTGACTTCCGCTATCGTAACAATACCATTGTTCCTAGTAGGTTCCCTAATCAATTGTTGATAAAAACCAACCTGAACAGTTTCTAAAAACTTGTCTCCCTCATTATTTGACTCTAACATTTCCGAATCTATATGGCCGAAATTAAAATCGCCCAGAAGTTGTTGTTTGAAGTTAAGCACAAAGCAACACAATGGCTATCTGTGCTCTGCCCACCACTGGTATCGAAACCCGGTTTCTAGCGTTGTAAGACCACAGACATAATATAGTTTGAGAAACTTTTTTCTTCAGTTTTATCCTGTTAACGATGCTTATAAACATACTTAACATTCACAAGTTTTGTATTATCATTT
The DNA here is from genome assembly GCF_000517525.1 of Limulus polyphemus. Lineage (NCBI taxonomy): Eukaryota > Metazoa > Arthropoda > Merostomata > Xiphosura > Limulidae > Limulus > Limulus polyphemus. Next base: position 12,243 of record NW_013671067.1, read on the forward strand.
TAAAAATTTTACCTATGGTAGCTCAGCGGTAAGTTCGAGAGCTTATAACACTAGAAATCTTGTTATGATATCCAGTGAGCAGAGCATATGCAACTCATTGTTTAGCTTTGTGCTTAACAACAAACAAACAGCTTTTTATTTTTTTGTTACTAATGGAGTGCCCAAGTGTCACTGCCTGGACCTTTGCTGTTGCTTATTGAGATTAATTATTGTTAGCGGCTCACTTTTTAGTTTGTATATTGTTACGACAGCGGAAGTTACGTGACTATGGTAACACGTGATGAGATTCTCGAAGGATCGTGAATTGTCCTGGCAACTCTAGTCTTTTCCATGCGCTCTCTTTTTTAGTATATAGTACTGACTGTGGAAATTAAGTGTATTACAAAGTTTGTAACGAGAAAGAATGAACTAATTTTAATCAAGAAGGGACTAGTATGACTGAAGTTTCTCTGAAAGAATTTCTACCGCAAATTAACAAACGACCAGCTACCCAACAATATGTTGTAAGTAAATATATAGGCGTGTTGGACTAAGGATTCTTTTACAATAGGGGTTTATGACTAGTTGGCGATGAATTCAAAAAATAAACGAACAGCATGAACTCCATTTGTTTTCAAAATAACGTATATATTCGGAAAAAGTTAAACCTATGTACAAAAATTCCTTGAACACTATATAGTTCTCTCCTTTCTGAAAAGTCTATTCAGGCATATTTAATTGCTTTAGAATTGAGTTGAAAAGCTGAACTATTTTCTCTATTTCTATCACCAGACTATCCATATATAGTTCACTTACGTTGTTGTTGAGTTAGTTGAATCCTGTACTTCAAAACTCGTCTGCTTCTTTTTCGTATTTCCAAGAATTGTCTGCCTTTTGTCAAAGTTCACTCAGGCTAGTTCAATTAATTTAGAATACTATTTTACGAAATTGTTAATTTCACTCTAACATATCAACCGTTAGGCCTTTCACTCCCACGATAATTAACTTTGGGGGTAATTTTTCTCTGACCGAACTTCTCCTTCCTGACTTTCCTTTACTCTCTTCTGCTCTTTTTTCCCATCTGCTTGCCGCTACTTATAAGTTTATCACTTAGGGCTTCTAGACATATCTATATCCTCAACATCAATGGATTGCACGCAGTGTTCGATATTCTCGACATCAATGAATTATAAGCACAATGTACGATTCTTACAGAGTTACCCAACCAAACTTGTCATAACTATTGCCCTTAAAATAATTGCTTTTAACTCTCTTGTTATGAAAAACTAAACAATGATGAAATATTCACTCACAAAATAAATAAATTAATAATACCTAAACTAAACAGTCTTATATATCTGAAATAAGCCCATCTTCAAGATGAATATTTACAATACTTTTCAATATATACAAAGACTATTTTCAGCTCACATACCAAGTCTTCTTATATAGTCTACACCAATATTTACAGTTCTCTTGTCTGTCTCTCCTAGCACAGGGTCTCCAATAGGGCTTCTCCTTGACAGGATCCCTTGTTTTCATCTTGATCTTGTGTTCACTACCTACACTAAACACTCTATTATATCTGACACTGATAATTAGCTATGAATATTATATTCTATTATATATACTTATATATAATTTGCTTATCAATGTTGCCGTATGTTCCTTGAAATTTGTGGATTAAGCATTTTTATTTGTCAGTAGATGGCACTACAAATTTTTCAGTGGTATGAGACTTCTTTGCGTTACACTTTGTTTTAAAATTTTCGCAAGTTACTCAAGGACCCATTTCAACCAGGAAACATCACAGTACACATACCTGGAAATAAATCAAGCGCCACAGCCTTTGTAATCAAAGGTTTAAACCCAAGCATAGTACAACACAAATAAACAGAAAAGAACATTAAATACACAAAAACAAAAATAATAATTTGGAGTAAAACACAAAAACATAATCAAAGTATACACACATGAATCACAGGACATCCAAAGCATAATATCTGAGGGTATTATACTATGGTACCAGATATATTGGGTGGAAGAAACAAAACATCCGCCGCAGTTGTAACCCAGAGTTACAACTGTCAAAGATATGGAGACATTGCTGCAGCGTGTAAATCTCTCCCATGATGTGTGGGCTGTGGTAGAGAACATCATAATTCAGAATGCCCGAAACAATACAGTAAACTGTTATGCTGTAACTGCCACCAACAACATACAACTAATAATAAAGGATGTCCTAAATACAAGGACATCAAAACCAGAATCTACAATACACACAATAACTCGAAGTTTACCACTATTACCCTCACCAGTTGCACTTACTACACTCGCACAGACTACAATATATACTTACGCAGAGGCAGCACGGCCACAACCACTAAATAAAGAAACGCTAATGTCAATAATATAAATCCAGAAACAACTTAACAGTTCAAATATACAACAAAACAAAAATCCAATCATAGTAAGCCAACCAACAAACACACTTGAAACTGAACCAAATTCCTCTTCAAAGCCATTAAAAACACATTCATGAATTTCCTACAACAGCACAAAAAAAACCCAAAACAGTATAGATAGTTTCACACTTTAATAGAAATAGCTAGACAACACTTTATGCCGGTTATTCCAAACATATTATTCTTGAGCTCAAATACTACACAATCATGTAATCAAATATCACAAACCAAGTAAAAATAAATGTCACCCCACTTCAGAACCTCAGTTACACCGGCCATAGGATAACATTCATGGACATGACCCTGAAAAAGAACATCGAAAATAAACCAAACAGACCACAAGCCTCTATTAAAATAACAGCCAAGAAGAGGTCAAATTGCACCTGACCCTCACAGGTCTACAAAAGACCTAAATTCCGATGAGGATGATTTGGTGACTATCTACACATAACCATCAATAGTGTTGAACTGATAGACTAGAAGGAGGAAAGCTAACTCTTGGAGAGATAGGAGAGACTGGAAACAAAAAGAATAAGAGCACAAATGAGATCCCCAAGCTCAGCCAACAGAAAGACAAAGGACCCAGGAATGACAAAGGGGTCAAGGCCAAATTTGATGAATAGAAAGACGACATGGGTGTTTTCTTGGAGAGGTATGAAAGACTTGCCCAAAGTCAGAACTGGGATAAAGGCGACAGGATAGTCTGTCTCAGCCCACTTCTCACAAGAAAAGGCCTACAATTTTATGCAAGCATGATATCAGAAAATGCCATGGACCATGACAAGTTAAAGTGGCTTTGCTGAAATGTTATGAACGTATTGAGGAAGGTTTTCATTGGACATTCAGAGAAGTCAAACCTGACGCTGGAGAAACTGTATTTCAGTTTGTGGCACGTCCATGGTGATAATTCACAAGGTGGACTGACATGGTTAAGTGTGAAAATAATTTCGAAGGACTGGCTGATTTATTAATACGTGAACAGTTCATAATCACGTACTCAACAAACATGTCACTTTTCCTAAAGGAGAGAGCACCAAAATACCTGGAGGAGATGATCAAGCCGGCAGAACAGGATATTGAAGCCCATGGAAGGAGTATAACTGGCAAGTACAAGAATAACCAGTTAAACTTGAAACCAGGGGTGGCTGACCAGAAATAGGATACCACCAAAGGTGACAAAAACTCAACAGACAAAAAAGGTCAAAAGATGCTATATTTGTTATAAAATGGGGCACATTGCGAATAAGTGCAAGTCTGTCACAAACAAGCAACAGCAGAAATTTCAAAATAAAGCAGCTGGAGCTACCTACAAAGATGGTGCTGGCAAGAAACAAGAAAAGTTTGACTATCTTCATGGATGCTGCTGCCAGAGAAAAACAGAATCAAGACAATTCGTCAGATTCACCATAAAAAGGAAGCACTTTTTCCATGATTAAACAGTGCACTACTGATGGTCAGCTCAAGTTAGCAAATGGATCAACAGTGTCAGTAGTGATTGGAGCATGTGTCAAACATCGAGAGGTGCCAATAAATCACAACATGGCAGTAGGTATAGGCTATGCTAGGGACAAGAAAATAAATGTTTTACGAGACACTGGGTGCAGCAGTGCAAACCAGTTTAGTATCTGATGACTAGATGATAGGCAAGGCACACCTATGTGTACTAATTGATGGAACAGTGAGAAAGTTTCCGATAACAAGAATAAAGGCGGATACTCCATACTAAGTGGGAGACCTTGAGGCCATGTGTTTGAAGGCACCCATCTATGACTTGGTGATTGGAAATATACCAGGCAGTAGAAGTTTAGAAGAACCAGATAGAAAGAAGAAGAACAAGCAAGACACCAAACCCTTTAAGCATCGAAAAGTGACATCCAGAATGTAGGTGAGACGATTGTGAGAGGACATCTAGGAGCAAAGAAGATGGCAGACAGAAGCACCAGCAACTTTGAAAATTCATTGAAGATTCTGTATGTCACGAGACATTTGCCAAAAGACAATACCTAGAGGGAAAGTAACCAAGGGGCCATAGGGTGAGATGCCTATCATAGAAGAACCATTCAGCAGAGTAACTGTAGACTTGATCAGACTACTAGAACTTGTATCTGACAAAGTTAACTGGTATATTCTGATCGTAGTTGACTGTGTAACACGTTATCTAGAAGTCATAGCATTGCCGATGATAGAGACAGAGAGAGTTGCAGAAGCTCTCCTGGAAGAGTTCTATAGAGAAAGTTCCCCAAAAGAAGAATTGTGTGAGAAAGGGACTCAATTTATCTCAGAACTGATGCAAGAGATGTGCAGACTCATCAGCACAAGGCAACTCTTTACCACCTCATACAACCCTAGATGTAATGAACTTTGTGAGAGAGTCAACGGAGTTTTAAATAGTATGCTGAAGAAGATGTGCCAAGATATATCACGTGAGTGGGACAGGTACCTGCCGGCAGTATTATTTGCTTACCGAGAAGTTCCAACATCAAGTACAGTATTTTTACCATTTGAGTTACTGTACGGAAGAACAGTACGTGGGTTGATGCAAATATTGACAGAGCTGTGGACAGGGAAAGAACACATACCAGTATATGTTTGACTTAGAAACCGATTGGAGTAGAACTGTCAACTGGCTTGAAAAAGCTTATAAGCAGCTTAAGGCAGTCAGAAAACTTTTATGACAAGAAGACCAAGAATCGACGTTTCAAGGTAGGACAGAAGATCTTTGTTCTGCTACCCACAGACAACAACAAACTCACCCTGCAGTGAAAAAAAAACCTTTTGAAGTTTATGAAGTGGTGAAAAGAATGGACTATAAATTGAAAGTGGACGGGAAGACCAAGATCTACCACGCCAATCTGTTGAAGAGGGAAGAAGACTTAATGGTTGCAGCTATTGAGGCATAGATAGACATGGCAGGTGTAGCTGTCACAGAAGCATAACCAGAAAACAGTGGCTTTGTCATAGAAGATGAAGACCTGTTAGACTTAAAACTTTTGGATGGAGATGAGATGTACAAAGACGGTGAAGAACTGATTAGCAAGAGCTACAATATCTACTGTGCCAGTATGCAAATGTCTTTATAGATAAACCAGGCAAGACAGACCTTGTGCAACAAAAGATTGAGACCATGCCCAAGAATCCACTCAGGGTGAAGCTCTACCAGATGTCCCATGTAATGAGAGACTTGATAAAGCAGGAAGTTCAGTCAAGGTTAGAAGCTCGAATCATCGAGCCTTCAAATTCAGCCTACTGTTCACCAGTGGTAATTATGAAGAAGTTATTTTTAGAAATGATAGTTATGGCAAGTTTGCTTATGTAACTGTTTACGAATCATTTGTTGTGTAGTACAATTGTTATGAATTGACATCAAGTTACTCATGTTACATCATAACGTCTCGTAGTTTGTAGAAAATTCTGGGTCTCAGTTGGGCAATATATGCATATACATAGACACACCTATATATATATATAGACGACAAAGTTGGTGCAAGAAAAGTGAAGTTAATGAAAGTGAAAGATGGAGAAGAATAATTTGTCTTGTCAAAGAGTGTTCTAAAGTAACTGAAACCGCTTGTGTGGACTTAGACGAAAAAGAGACAATTTTCTAAAGCTGTGTATACAACTGTGATAACCAATAGTATAACCAAATTTTGTACATACGTTTGACCTGTTTTGAATATATTATTTTAAAACAAGTGAATTGTGTGCTGTTCTTTTATTGTTGAAATTTACCGCCAACAAGTCACAGCACTACTGTAAAGTATCTCTACCCTATAAAGTTCGGACACCTACCCACAGCTTCAAATTGTGAAACGCGTTTTTTTTTCGGTAACGTGACGCGAACCATGGATCCGCGGATTAGCAGTCAGGGGCACAATCATTTCTTTAAAATAATGGGTAAATCACAAAAATCATATTTATTACCTTATCGCAAATAACTTATATGAAATTTGGAATTTAGTATACCAATTTAGCTGCACAACAACAGGTTTAATTAAACAAAATAAATAAAGATTGGTGACATGTATTTTAAATGGTTTATTACAATTATATAAATAAGTTACTTAGCAAAGAATATATAAAGCTATTTAAACTCGGCTAAGTGGATACGTTTAATAACAACATTGACGAGTGTTTATTCTTGCCTAACGACGTGCAGTACACGAAACGTGGGTTTTTGTTTATGTGTGATTGGATTTAGGCGCAACTTGTACGGTGGACTAATTGCGTTGTGACAACGCGAATAACGAGATCTGAATTTTAACTTTATAATGTCTCAAACTTATCTCTGAGCCACAGAAATTAAAGATTTTCTCTTGGAAATTCACGTACTTATGAAGCTAACAGCTTTTAATTTTCCTATTTATTTATTTATGAATACATACCACGCTTTCCTTACCAACAGTTAGAATGTCTGTTTTATTTTGAAACAGTATTCATTTTCACTGAAATTGAAATAAAAAATGATCTACTATTATTTAACAACTAGTGAACTACCCGGGAAAATCAAAAGAAACAAACTAACTATGAAAACATTTGTACATTTTGTTTTCAACGACTATTTGCATATCATAACTGGTCAAGTTCTAAATAAATCCGAGCAATTCTTGATCCCCATATAAAGGAACATTTTTTTATTTAATAAATTTCTTAAAGTGAATTCTTATATTGTCTCTGCTATTTTTCAAGTAATTTTTTTTTGATGAAACCTGGAATAAAAATCTTTTAAAAGTGAAAGTATCATGTACATCAAAATAGCAGCTCTTGTAGGGATTATAGGCTCTATAAAATAGTATGTTTTTTCTCTTCAAAACTGCAAATCTAACAGAAAAACAAAAACTTGTTTATGCTTCATCAAAGTAAGAAATGAAGAAGTTTGAAATGTAAGAAGCGAAGAGACTTTTGCTGAAGTTTGGAAAGTAAGAATTGAAGGGGCTTCTGATAAAGTTAGAAAAGTGAAGAAGTAAAAATACTTATTCTGAAGTTTAAAAAGTAAGAAGCAAAGACATTTATGCTGAGCTTTAAAAGTAAGAAGCAAATACATTTATGCTGAAGTTTAAAAAGTAAGAAGCAAAGACACTTATACTAAGCTTTAAAAGTAATGTTACGACAGCGGAAGTCATGTGACGCTGGGAGCATGTGTGCTGGAGTTCCTCGAAGGATCATGAATTTGACCAGCAACTCTAGTCTGATCGAAACGCCCTCTTTTTAGTATATGAGCCTGGCGAGAAAAACCAGCGTGATTAAAGAGATAAATAATTGAGTCAAGCGAACAGTA
>NW_013671067.1:20134-23758 GCF_000517525.1 Limulus polyphemus
ACAAAGTTTGTATCGAGAAAGAATAAACTTGTTTTAATCAAGAAAGGACTTGTATCGCTGAAGTTTCTCGAAAAGAATTTCTACGGGAAATTAACAAACAAACAGATACGTAACAGTAAGAAGCAAAGACACTTATGCTGAAATTTAAAAGTAAGAATATAAAGAACTTCTACTTAAGTTTGAAAGGTGAGAAATTGCATTCTTGTGAAGGTTGAAAAACGAGAAGGGATTTCTGTTAAACCTTGAAAAGTGAACTAAGAGGAAAAGAAACCTCTACTGAATTGTGTAAAACAGGCTTTTCTACAACACGTTCACGCAAGACAAAGGGAATTCCAACTTTGAATACGCCTATGATTATTCCAAATAAAATTTATGTGGGATTAAAGAATAACATGTGTACCAATGTGTGAGATAACTTCCGCGAGTTTTTAGCAGTTTGTACATGCAACCTTTACCTGAATGAAAGGATTATAACACGTTTACGACCTTTCGACACCCGTTTAACAATCATATTACACTATATGTAGAACACCTGCACGATAACAAATTATTCTATTTTCTCCTTTAAGCCTGATTTTTTATAGTAATGATAGTTTTTATTTAATTAAATAATGCAAATAACATTCAAAAAGTAGACAAATTCCCCAAAATCTCAAAAGTTTTCAAGCTTTCTAACTCTGCAACAAGAGCCGTTACAAATTCATTCAAGCTAGTCGTTAACTTTCTTACGGGAAGGTATTGTTACGATAGCGGAAGTCACGTGACTCTGGTAACACGTGATGAGTTTCTAGAAGGATCGTGAATTGTCCTGGCAACTCTAGTCTTTTCCAGGCGCCTTCTATTTTAGTATATAAGCCCGGCGAATAATTGCAGATAGATAGATATAGAGACAGATAATTGAGTCAAGCGAGCAGTAGGCACCTTAAGTAAAGTGCGTGAATCGCTGTGAATTATAGCGTGTGTTTATAGAAGTACATCTTCTATAAAAAACGAAGTATTTTGTGAACTGAAGCTTTTATTAAGTATCATTCAATATTTGTTAAAAAAGAAGATGACAATGAACAAGATAATTAAATCCTTTACACGAGGAATAAATAAAACAATGCCTTAGAATCAGATAAAAGACCCAACACGACATATTAACTTAAGAGTTTCAAGACAAACACTGAAGTAATTGAAGTGATGAGGAAGCAACGAATAAGTTGCTAGATTATGAATTTTTCGACGTTCGGCTTAAGTAGTAAGAACAATGAGAGCATTCCTTAACCCTGTTACGACAGCGGAGGTCAAGTGACGCTACTGGCGCATTGGCGCTGGTGGCGTGTGCGAGGAGTTTCTCGAATGATCGTGAATCTCCTAGTTTGTTCAGGACGCCCTCTTTTTTTAGTATATAAGCCCGGCAAATAAAAGAAGAGATAGAGATGCAGATAGATTAAAGATAGAGATAATTGAGTCAAGCGAACAGTAGGCACCGTAAGTAAAGTGTCTGAATCACTGTGATTTATAGCGTGTGTTATAAAGGTTAAGTTTAAAGTGACTGTGGAAATTAAGTGTATTACAAAGTTTGTAACGAGAAAGAATAAACTAGTTTTAATTAAGAAAGGTTTGTTTGTTTGTTTTTGAATTTCGCGCAAAGCTACACGAGGGCTATCTGCGCTAGCCGTCCCTAATTTAGCAGTGTAAGACTAGAGGGAAGGCAGCTAGTCATCACCACCCACCGCCAACTCTTGGGCTACTCTTTTACCAACGAATAGTGGGATTGACCGTCACATTAATACGCCCCCACGGCTGAAAGGGCGAGCATGTTTGGTGTGACAGGGATTCGAACCCGCGACCCTCAGATTGCGAGTCGAGTGCCTTAACCACCTGGCCATGCCGGGCCAAATTAAGAAAGGACTTGTACCGCTGAAGTTTCTCGGGAAGAATTTTAAGGGAAATTATCAAACAAGCAGAGGCCCGGCATGGCCAGGTGGTTAGTGCGATCGACTCGCAATCTGCAGGTCGCGGGTTCGAATCCCCGTCACACCAAACATGTTCGCCCTTTCAGCCGTGGGGGCGTATTAATGTGACGGTCAATCCCACTATTCGTTGGTAAAAGAGTAGCCCAAGAGTTGGCGGTGGGTGGTGATGACTAGCTGCCTTCCCTCTAGTCTTACACTGCTAAATTAGGGACGGCTAGCGCAGATAGCCCTCGTGTAGCTTTGCGCGAAATTCAAAAACAAACAATCAAACAAGCATATACGTAACAGTATCTTGTACTGTGAGTGAAATTAACAATATTCTGTTCAGAATACAACGTTATACAATACATCATTTGATAGATGAAAACCTTGACTTTGTACTGGTTATAGATAATATACAACGAAACGTAAGAGAGAAGTATCAAAGAACTCCAGAAAACAATAAAAAGTATGGTTTGTTTGAGCAATAACGATTTTATAGAGAGTATTCACGTTTAATTTTAAAATAGGGATGATGACATGCTTAGAGAAAATGTGTCATGTGGGTCACACTAGTAGAAATTCAGGATTTTTTAAAATATATCCTTGTAGAAATAAGAACTTAAAACTTGTATACTATTAAAATATAGATTGTTAGCTAAGATTTTATGCTATTATAATTGGTGTAACATAAATAAAAAGTAGTTTAATAAAATTTTGAATCGAAGACACTAAAACCTTGTGTCATTCGCAGTAAAGGATACCCGGGGCTATAAGGTTATAACGCTAAAATCCTGATTTCGATAATCCTCGCAGAAACAGTACATGTAGTCCATTGTGAAGCTTTGCGCTTAACAACAAATGAACAAAAATAAATTAATATTAAACTTATGTATAGCTTATAACACGAAAGTGTTCAGGCATTATATTTTCGTGTCTAAAAATGCCAAGTTAAGATACAACACATTAACCAAGAATGTAAAGACAAGCTCTCCAGTTTGATTGTAAGAGTACAATCAATAATTCATTATGAGATTCGTAAATCATTTTCTGATTCTCTGTAACGAATGGCCCACCGGTGGCACAGCGGTAAGGCTGCAGATGGTGGGCACATCACAGATAGCCAGTTGTGCAGCTTTGTGCATAAGTATAAACAAACAAAGAAACTGCAACAAGTAACATGAATGGGTACTGAAGTAGGCACTGCCTGTATCAGCGTTTGTCAAGCATAAATTGTCAACCTTGCATAGCGGCTAACGTGTCCAGAATTTGAATCAGATGATTCATGGTATGGTCCCGTTGCTGTAAAAATGCCCTCTGCACTTTGAGGTTGAAGGTGAGCCATATGAGTGACGGTTAAATCCTTCTATTCAATCAGATAAGAAGCAGCGTGTACATTATAAATTTCTTCTTTACGCTAATAATTAATTTTTATTTTTTAATGCTTATTCCAATTTAAGTTTGAAATTACAACACAGTTAAAAATCAACCAATAATTAGAATTTTGTTAAGTCCAAAATCACTTTTAGAAGATATTATTAGCGTAACATTATGTCGTAGTTTGTTGAACATATCCCGTGTACTTTTAATTACTATACTATTACTACAGTTAATGAGATTGATTTAAAATTTTCTTTTTCCTCACAAAGATAGCCCGGCATGGCCAGGTGGATAAGGCGCTCGA
>NW_013671067.1:24160-25732 GCF_000517525.1 Limulus polyphemus
AAACAATCCTCACAAAGATCTTTGTTTCGGTAATTTTCTTTAAACACTGCAAAAACTTATCACACAGTATCTATACAGCGCTAGTAACGACGAATTGACTTACGTTTGATGTGAAGAATAATTCTGTATTTACATTTAATCTTTTGATCGAATTTAAAAAGAAAGAAAAAATACAACATACAAAAGAAATAATATCTATATCTGTTCGCTACCCTAACACGTGAACAAAGAGGAAAACATTGCACTGTTTTCTGATATAAAACTTGTGCATAGTTATTTCAAGTGAAATCCAGAGGATTATTTTATTTTCTAGTAATAAATTTTGGTATGTAAAAAATTGTTTTGTTTCAGTAACGGGAGTTTACCAAACACGGAAAAGCGCTTTACATGCAATCAAAAGTGGTAAACCCCATATTTAAAGTTGTTTCCAAAGGTTTAAAGACAGTGAAATTATTCAGATTGATCAATAAACATGTAAAGAAACGTTATTTTGTTCATTATATCAGCTATATACAACCAGTCATTTGGTCACAGAAATTTGTTCTTTAACTTTCTAGGCTTAATCAACAGTTCACATAAGAAAATGTAAACAAACAAACAACAACAACAGTTTTGACAAACGGTTCTAAAACAGGGTTGTGTGAAATTTTATAGGCTTTTTACTGGTATTCTGGAATGTATATGACACATTAAGACAACTAAATATTGTGAGAAAAACCATTAAATTGTCACACTGCATGTGACTAGTTGACCACAAAAGGGATGGTTTGTTGGTTTGGTTTATTTTGATTTTCGCGCTAAGTTACACGGGAGCTTCCTGCACTAGCCGTCCTTAATTTAGCAGTGATATAGTAGAGAGAAGGCAACTAGTTAACACAACTCACCGCTAACTCTTTCACCAACGAATAGTGGGATTGTCTGTCACATTATAACGCCCCCACGGCTGAAAGGCCGAGCATGTTCAGTGATCAAGAGGGAGAAAGTATTTTCTTAAATTTATCTGTATTTTATCGAAATTATGTGACGAATTTGTTATTATATATCTATTTTAATATCAACGTTTGTCTAGATTAAGTTTATATTTTAAAATATGCGTAGCTTATAGTGTTAAATATGTATTGCGAAACTCCCGCCTATTCTCCAAAGTGGTAGAATATTTTCGAGAGTAAGAATCAAAAATATATGCGTGTACGTAAACACTTAAATTGTATCGTTACGTAATATGAATTTTCTAGAAAAACTTTCCCACCGCTATAAATATAACCAACGCGACGCGCCAAAAAAAGTATCTATTATTAGTTCACTACAGTCAGTGTGCTATAAACTTCGAAAGCTATAAATGTGATTGTTATAACGTTTACCCATTGGAAAACTTCAGATATTTGACCAGGAGCATTTACAAAGTTCGAACATTACAACTCATTTAACTTTAGTGTATTCTCATCAGACATTAGTATTTTTACGAAAGCATTACCTAACTTCAAAGGTGAAAAACTCAGCATGTGTGGCAAAGGACAAAGCTAGCTACCTTCCCGGTGAATCGTACCTACATCAACTCGTAATTAACTCGCT
>NW_013671067.1:26536-27655 GCF_000517525.1 Limulus polyphemus
TTTGTAATACACAGTAATTTCACAATCAATACGTTTCTCGTCTCTTTACTTAACAACCTTTATAACACACGCTATAAATCACAGTGATTTACACACTCTACTTACGGTGCCTACTGCTCGCTTGACTCAATTATCTACCTATATCGCTGGCTTTCTTTACCAAGCTTATATACTAAAAAAGAGGGTGCCTAGCAAACACTCGGACATTCGCGGAGTTCCCGATAATTCGAGAAACTCCAGCGCGCATGCTCCCAGCGTCACGCGACTTCCGCTGTCGTAACAATATCAAGGAAGTTCCAAACTAGAAAGAAGATTTTTTATAACTTGTAACTTTTGTTGATAAATCATTGTTTGTCATAACGATTTGTAATAACTGTTATTGTGAATTGTATTGTTGTGTATATATTAAACGTATTGTGTTAAAAAAAGAAAATTGTGTGCATCAATATTGTTGGCAAATATCATAAACTGACTATATATATCGACGTATATTTAAATACTAAATTCAAAGCGCAATTTAACTACTAAATTTAAATTTATCAGTTAACTCAATTTCAGGCTATTTGAAATTCTAATACGTAACAGTTAATATATTAATAATTTCCTTAACATTCTACTTAATGCTACTTAAAGATGAATTGTCGCAACTTGCTAATGACAGTTTTGTCCCGATAGCTCAAAATACTACCCATTTTCCTTTTTTTACTTGGGGCCTGGATAAAACTATTAAGAGTGGCAATTGCATGTGAACAAGTTTAAAAGAAGTGTTCTAAAAAAACGTTGAGTGAAAAGATAGAGAATGGAAGACAAGAATTTTGTACACTGAACTGACTAAGGAAGAAATCTGACAAAATATTTTATTTTAGCAATGACTTATGTGTAATAATTAAATTAGAAGACATTCTTTTTACAACTGAAATATTATCTTTTTCGTGCAGAATAAAACAGTAAATGCAAACATAACGCAATGTGATCATGAGATATTTCAAGCCTGACTGAAAATAAAAGTTTGATTTTCTAACAATTTGATTTTTGTTCTATTACACCAGGTTATTTGATTTTCTAGTTTGTTTTGTTTTTGAATTTCGCGCAAAGCTACACGAGGGCTATCTGCGCTAA
>NW_013671067.1:27773-35222 GCF_000517525.1 Limulus polyphemus
TTTACCGTCACATTATAACGCCCCCACGGCTGAAAGGGCGAGTATGTTTGGTGGGACTGGGATTCGAACCCACGACCCTCTGATTGCGAGTCGAGCGCCCTAACCACCTGGCCATGCCGGGCCTTGATTTTCTAACAATTTGATTTTTGTTCTATTACAGCAAGTTATTTGATTTTCTAACAATGTGATGTTTGTTCTATTACAGCAAGTTATTTGATTTTCTAACAATTTGATTTTTGTTCTATTACAGCAAGTTATTTGATTTTCTAACAATGTGATGTTTGTTCTATTACAGCAAGTTATTTGATTTTCTAACAATGTGATGTTTGTTCTATTACAGCAAGTTATTTGATTTTCTAACAATTTGATTTTTGTTCTATTACAGCAAGTTATTTGATTTTCTAACAATTTGACTTTTGTTCTATTACAGCAGGTTATTTGATTTTCTAACAATGTGATGTTTGTTCTATTACAGCAGGTTATTTGATTTTCTAACAATTTAATTTTTGTTCTATTACAGCAGGTTATTTGATTTTCTAACAATTTGATTTTTGTTCTATTACAGCAGGTTATTTGATTTTCTAACAATTTGATTTTTGTTTTATTACAGCAGGTTATTTGGATTGTGCTTAATACATCTTCTGTAAAACAAGCTGAATATAAAGTGGAAACCGAAACGTTTGTGTAAATAAATGTAATTCATTGCATCAGTCGTTTACATTGTTACTTCAATCAGCGATTGTATTACAGATGTGAAAGTATGTGCATAGACAGAAAATGTTAGTCTTACCGTTTTGGCCATTTTGTTTCCATTATTTAAACTTAGATTTGAACGTTTGTTTAATAATTATACAAACAAATACATAATATTTGATTAAAATCTACCGTTTCGAGAGTTATTTTATTCAAAAAAGTGCATTAGGCTCTTCGTTAGAAAATAGACCTGGTGGTAAGGCCGCTTGATTCGCTATATGTGGGTCGTGGGATCGAAACCTATCGCCGAACATGCTCAGGCGCTGAGGTGTTATAATGTGAGGGTTAATCCCACTTTTCGTTGGTAAAAGAGTAGCCCAATAATTGACGGTGTATGGTATTGTTTGTTTGTTTTAAAGGTAAACACAAGGCTACACATAGGGCTATCTGTACACTGCCCACCCGGTTTCTAGCGTTGTAAGTCCGCAGAAATACCGCTCTGCTACTGGGGGGCTAAACTGCTTTCTCTCTAGTCTATCACTTCAGAACTATGGACGGTTAGTAGCTTTGCACGAAATTCAACAAACAACAAACAAATATTGCTAGAAAATCACGAAGGAAAGTTCCCCTCCAACACGTTTTCGATATAGCGAAACAAATTTAGTTAATGTATTAGCGATCACTATAAAACGTATTATTACATATTTTAAAAACAGGTTATTCGTATTTGTTATCGTTTAGAGACGAATTATTATTCATATATTCATGTAACGGAAAAGTACGAATTATATCGATGTAGTGCCACCTGACGGAAAATTTATTAGAATTTCCAGATACAATTTTTCTGGTATTACACTCAATAATATTGTAAGTCATGTGATATATCCAGTTAGAGCGTGGTCTTACATATATACCTATCTAATATATGTGTTCTTTAATATCTAGATAATAATAAATCAAGAAAAACGGTTTTAATATCATTGCAATGACAAGTTTAATAAAAGCATCTATAATTTGTCTTAACATGAAACAATATGCTAAAAGCAAAATATGTCATAAAATGTTTTAGATTTTTCTGAGAAACATACGATGAAGTGAAAAATCATAAGTCCAAGATTTTAATCTTTGCCAAGTCAATTACTTTTTAAATGACATATCTCACAAACATCATAATGTATAACTCGATTAATGTTTTGTCCTTAACATTCCTTGTATGTCTACCTTATATTAAATCTTTCAAAATTGATTAAGCATTTTATGAGTTTTGGTATACGACTTGTAGAAGAAGTAACTATTTGCAAACTTTGGTTTCAAAAGTGGGAGAGGGAAACAGTTTTTGTATCTGGGGAGTACCTGAAGGTATTTTATCTAAAGAAGGGTATACTATCCTTGGAGAAGTGATGGAGACATTTCACACGTGTAATTCCGTGAAAATTACAACCATGGTTGTTTGATATACAGAAGTATATAATTATAACAGGTTTTGTTTCTAGCATTGTAAGTCCGCAGACATACCGCTGTGCCACTGAGGGGGGCAATTATATAAGGAAAAATAAGTGGGATCTTTTTTTTCGATTATATGGGTCAAGAGTAAAATTAATTTAGCGGGAAAATACTAAGCATTAAACAAGAAATAAAACCATTGATTATAAGATACTCTAAACATGATTTAGAATTACAGGCCTGTTTCAACGTTTTGTACCAGATTGTATCCTTACAAAACTAATTACAATATATTGACAATGTAGCATAATGTAACATTTTATCATTATTGTTACACTTTACTATATTTCAGAATTGTACATTTACAGGCGGACTCTTTGATGAATTGTTGGGGTTTGACTCTGCGTACCCGATGTAAGAGTCAGAATGTACCCATAGTCCCAAAATGCAGAGAGTATTTATTAAGCAAAGTGTCGCGAACCACGAATTTTCGGATTCTCGGTCAGGGAGCACTAACCACTAGGCCACGACCGGTTCCAGACTTAATTCTACTACTTCTTTTTTTATCATAATAAAGGAAGGTAAAGGTAACCAAGATTCTATGAAAACTTGATAAAGATTGAGGTTAGGAAAACGAAAATGATCGACTAATTCTTTTCTTTAGTTTTCAATATGCACTTTGAAAACTATAGCTGTCTCGTGTATTTGTAATAAGCTTTTATTTCTATAGAATTGTTTCATTTCTGTTTGGGAATGACCTCTTTATTAACTGGTTTTAAACTGACGAAACATTACTATATAATCTGCAACAAAAACAACAACAACGAAAAAAGACGAAAATATCAAGAAATATACATCACAAGGTTAAAGAATAAACTAAGTCAGTGTTTTCACTTTTTCGTTAATTGTTCTACAAGCCAGTCAAACTGGCAATGGGGAGAAAGGAAGTGATATCATTCATTTCACAAACTTATTTCGTGGGCTAGTTATATATATATATATATATATATATAACTAAAAATGGTTTCTTCAAGGCTCCCATAAGGAACATTTCGAACCTGTCATAATTATTCCGCTTTGACGCATGTAACTAAATTTGAGAAGTATCACTTCAGCTGATTTATCCAACCAACGCTTATACATTTCGCCTTGTTGTTTGTACTGTTGTTCTTGGCATTTGATTGTTCAAGAATGATTCAATGAATATTCTCTGTTTTTCATACTTTAAGTACCTATTCGTGGCATAAGGAAGAAGTGTGATCACATCACAGTAACCAGAGTCAATATTCTACTGAGGTCTATATTAGGTCAAAACTTCTGCTGGTTAAGCGGCAAGCTTGAGGGATTATAACCACTAACCCACCGATCAAACAAAAATATGTATTTATTAATTTGATAAGAAATTACTAAGATCAAGAATCAAGTAATATGTTAAGTTGTTGCAATTTGTCTGATATTAAATGCAAAAATAAAATAAACTTCACGTTGAAGAATTTGTGATTGATTTATGAATTAGGCCTAGAAAGAATTGATCCCGGTTTATCGTGAGAGTAAGTTACAAATTGCGCATATTGTTTGTGTGTGTATATATATGTGCTTTTCTATTTATAAAACATACAAACCAATATTTAGCATAAGAAAAACATTGTGTTGTTGAAAGCTGTTATATCCGAAGTCTAAATACATAAAACCAGATGAGATACAAATTTATACGTAATAATTACAGTAATATATTTTAAGGTTTGGATTTCGCGCAAAGCTACACGAGGGTTATCTGTGCTAGCAGTCCTTAACTTAACAGTGTAAGAGTAGAGGGAAGGCAGCTAGTTATCACCACCCACCGCCAGCTCTTCGGCTACTCTTTTACCAACGAACAGTGGGATGGACAGTCACATTATAACGCCCCCACGGCTGAAAGGACGAGCATGTTTGGTGTGACGGAGATTCGAACCCGCAAATGGCAAGTCGAGCGCCCTAATCACTTGCTTCGTCAGTGTTACGGATTCCTACGCTATTTGAAATAACTGCAATATATATATCGTTCTCCAAATGGAAGCTAATAAAATTAACAGGATCATATGCATAAATAGATGCCGTGGTTTATGTTCTCCTTTCAATAAAAGTAATGATTTATTCTATTGTACAGGTGTTTGTCATACCCGTGACTTCAAGAAAGGTGATGTATTTGTATTATCTTGTCGGTGGCAGTAGTGATATGTTCAATTGTACAGGTACTTGCCATACCCCCGATTTCATCAACTAGCAGGGCTTTAATCACAACAGCGCCTACGGTTTAACATTAAAAATATGTTTTACAACTTTAGAGGTGTGTAACTTCATTCCATATTTCGTGAGACAGAAATACGAACGCCAATGAATACAATTTTTACCTAGACATTTGACTCAAGCTTCTGTTGTGCATAGCAAGACAATTAAGCCAGAATAAGGATTGTGCATATTATTATGGGATCACTGTTGGATAGTTTTAATTGACATTAATATTTCTCTGGAGAGGCCTCTTCTTTGGCAATAAAGACCAGTTAACAATTGGAAAATAAACCCTGTGTCGGACTCAATTGGTTTTACAAGATCCACATACTTTTTTTTTTGAGTTTCTAGGACTTTTTGCTCTTTGAAGTGATACGTTTTATACACAGGGGAAAATTGGGAAACCTTTGAAGTAACATGATTTTAGAATAACTTACAAATATCCACAATATATATATATATAGATAGATAGATAGATACGAGTATGGTTAGTTTATAATTCAATGTTTTGAAACACACAGGTAAAGCTGCAGTCACTATTCCACGTCAACTTTTCTGATGTAGTTATCTTTATTATTGCAAGTACAAATTCATTTCATCTCGATTTTCTCAGTTCCTGCAGTCATCGCCACGTAACCTTGGATTTGTTTTTTATTTGATTAGACAACTTTTCTGTCCCAATTTTAATAATCTTACGATATTTTTCTGGGAAAAATATCTTATTTATTAATACTTACCTAATTAACATTTATTAACACAGAAAAGGAAACGAAAACTCTGATGTTTCTCCGTTTCCTTGATTAAAACACGTTTTGACTCATAAGATTAAATTAAAAACCTATGAATGATGAAATGGTATTTGGCACAGATTTCAAATATTGAATTGTTTCAATTACAAACGTAGACTTTCGTTGCATGAATTTTTTTATGTGTGTTTAAGTTTTTAGTCTAGGTTTTCATATGACAATTGAACATATTTTTAACTTTATATAACTAAGGTCAATTTGATATTTTTATCACTACAGTTTGCGAGAAAAATTAAAGTAAAATTAAGGAATAATCCATTTAGTATGAAAAAATTAACATAGATTTATTTTAGTTATTTTCTCACCAGGTGTCCCCTTTGTTTGTTTGTAATTAAGCACAAAGCTGCACAATGAGCTATCTGTGCTCTGCCCACCATGGGTATCGAAACCCGGATTCTAGCGTTGTAAGTCCGCAGACATACCGCTGTACCACTGGGGGCGGGTGCCCCCTTTTGTAAAGTTTTTCTTTGTTTTACAATTTTCGCTCAGCAGTACACAAGAGATAAACCTGTGTATACAGGACCCTAATTTTGAGCTGACAGACTAGGACAGCTAATCAGTTAACCCACCGCCAAGTCTTGGGCTACTGTTACCTGACAAAATAATGGGATCTGATCACTCTTATAGAGCAAACTAAAGTGTCTGGTATAAATAACTCTGGACAATTTTTACTGAGGTTAATTATATTTTTTAAACGTTAAATAACAAACATTTTCTCATCCACTAGTGTCGTATTTATTGAAGATTCGTTTGTTTGTTTGTAGTTAATCGCAAAGCCACACAATGGACTGACTATTTATGCTCTGCACAACACGGGTATTGAAACCTGGTTTCTAGTAGTATAAGTCCGCAGACATGCCGCTGTGCTACTGGGGCATTTACAGAAGAATGACCAAAACTGGAATTACGACTGAAACAAACAAATGAAAAACAACAACAAAAAACAAAAATAAAAGAAACAACAACACAAAATAAATGTGACATCGTGTATCACAATCCTTTTATATTAACTCCAAATTAGGTATATTAGAAACAGCCAAAGGTTTAGTGGATTGTTCAAGATTAGGTCTGTTAGAACC
The DNA here is from genome assembly GCF_000517525.1 of Limulus polyphemus. Lineage (NCBI taxonomy): Eukaryota > Metazoa > Arthropoda > Merostomata > Xiphosura > Limulidae > Limulus > Limulus polyphemus. The sequence continues at coordinate 34,063 of NW_013671067.1, forward strand.
ATCCAAATATTTGGTAAATCTTTCGAAACTAGATCTATTACAATCAGCCAAGTGTTTGGTTAATTGTTCCAAATTAGGCCTGTTATATATACTCAGTCTAGCGTTTAGTGGATTTTTCAAGATTAGGTCTAGTAGGACCACCCAAGTGTTTAGTAGATTGTTCAAGAGTATGTCTGTTACAACCAACCGAGGGTTTAGTATATTTTTCGAAACTAGGTATATTAGAACCAGTCAAGTGTTCAGTTGATCTTTCGAAGCAAGGTCTGCTACAACTAGACAAGTATTTTCGTAGATTTTTCCATATCAGGTCTGTTGTAACTAGCCAACTGTTTAGTGCATTGTTTTAAACTAGTTCTTTTACAACGAATCAAGTGTTTAGTGAGTTTTTGAGAATTAGTCGCCAGTTTGCTTTTTAAAGAGGGAGCCCTGAATAAATGATGTATCTATTTCATTGAATATTTCCGTTCTTTAAAATTCTAGTTTGATACTAGTTCTTTTCTCTGTAATTAAATATTTTAATCACAACAATTCAATAACTTCTGATCAACTCTGACTGTTTTGTCCTTAAGCAGAACTTGGAGAGTTTTTTTTTTCTACTATTTTATACCACTTTTGAAAACATACCTAAAACTGTAAAGTGTCACATGGATAGATGTCATCTATGTTATAAAGCTAATAGAGGAATTCGAAACACGTCCCGTATCTTTTGGTTATATTTACAAGTTATAAGATTAATGCAGTACTTGTCGATCTTTTCTTTAAATTGTTCCTCTTTTTAGTATTTGTGTTTTAAATGGCGATTAAGTCAAACGCAAATACGAACTTGAATGTCAAAAAGGTGCTTTTTTAAAAACTTAGATATGCTTTTATGATTAATAAGAGACTAAGGTATAATTCACCTATGTAATGCTAAAAATTCACAAAAAAGGTGTAAAATGATCTCTTAAAAGGGATTAAAGTTCTCCGAATACATAATTTATTTTCAAGTCATATATTAATATTTTTTTTTTTGGTAATGTAACACAGATTTGTATAAAGTCACTTACACCTTAAACTATACTAATCACAAGGCCGACATGGCCGGGTGGCTAGGGCGCTCGACTCACAATCTGAGGGTCGTGGGTTCAAAATAGTCTCGCCCTTTTAGCCGTGGGGGTGTT
>NW_013671067.1:36079-41169 GCF_000517525.1 Limulus polyphemus
GCTAAATTAGGGACTGTTAGCGTAGATAGCCCTCGTGTAGCTTTGCGCGAAATTCAAAACAAACAAACGCTTCAAAAATCGCTAAACGAGAAGTTTAGAACTGTCTGCATTAAACTTGATAAAGTTGAGTACCATGGAATGTAAAAGTTATTGATCTGTTTAAAAAAATAAGATCATTATAACTTTGAAATTAAATACTTTCACTGCACACTTAAATAATGGACGTCTTTACATCACCGGTAGAACAATCAAGATATTCCAGGACTATCAAGCTCCCTTTTATAAATCTTGCTAATTACAAATTTTATTTCAACTATTCATGTTTCGAGTCCTGTTGTCGCAAAAACGCACTCCGCACTTTGGTATGGTGGATGATCTATAAAAGTGATGGTCAAATTGTATTATTCGGTTAAACAAAAGTAGTCACAGAGTTGGTAGTGGGTGCTATTATCCTCCCTCTAGTTTATCATTTCAAAATTAGGGATAACTATGCCCTTGTGTTGCTTTGAGCGAAATTCAAAAAGCAACAATTTTAGTTCAATATTACTATGCACAAATTTTGTTACCTTAACACAAAACCACTCCTACAGATAGTTCCAATGCAGGTTTGGCACCAGATCAAGCATATTTTAAAGTACATGACGTTGAATGCTTGCTGTTTGAATTGAACAAGTGAATTAGGTGAGTTTCTCGTTATAAGCGTTCCCCAGTTTTCCTGTTTATGACGCAACTCTTAACGAGCTAATTCTCTCTCCGCTGATACCCAGAAGACGTCGCATACAGGCACAATTGTTCAAATCGAGCAAGTGGGCCGGGCCGCTTTGTCGCCAAGCAATTAGTAATTTGGGACAAGGAATAACATCAAATTCCAAAAAAGGTTTCAAAATATTATTTATTAATCTTCTGTTAGTTTTTTAACTTATAGAGTAATCAAAAGGAAACATACGTACAGGGGCGTGGTCAACACTACAGACTGGGGATTGAAGAGGGTTTTATTTCGGAACGATGTGAAACGTTTCTTCTACAGAAAAAAGCTAAGTGATTTACCTTAGCCTAAATTCAACTTGTAAAACGAAGGTATTCAAAAATTTAAGAGAACAAAACCAAGTCAGGTGTTTATTAAAAATAAATAAAATTAGAAGATGTTAGGTTTTATAGGGCCGCGATTCTTTACAGTAGGTGTCTGTGACTTGTTGGCGATAAATTTCAACGATAAACAAATAGCACACAGCCCACTTGTTTTAAAAATAATATATTAAAATAAGTCAAACGATATACAAATGTTTGTATATTAATCACTACAATTGAATCCAGAGCTTTAAATTATTCGTCAAAAATCCAAACAGACTGGTTCAGTTACTTTAGAACCCAATAGACAGGACGAATTATTCTTATCTACTCTGTTATTACAATACAATCTGCAATTATTACACTTTAAAAGTTACCAATAAATACTCTTTATGGCTAAACTCACGATCACCCAGTCTATATCTATATTTATCTCTTTTTTTATTGAATTTTTCGACACCTATAAATATATGTTCTTGGCAGCAACTTTCTACACACTACTAGATATTATATGATGCAACAATACTTAACTAAAGCAACGAGAAAAATTCAGGTTTGAGTAACATGATGTCAATTCACAACAATTGAACTACACAACAAATGATTCGTAAACAGTTAGGTAAGCAAACTTGCCATAACTATCGCTTCTAAAAATAACTTACTTTAACATTTGTACTACATAAACTAAACAATACTCTCGTATTAAACTTGAAATGAACACTCATACATATCTAACAATAAGCCCCTCTTCAAGAAAAATATATACAAAATATTTGTTTTATATTATATACAAAAACCGTTCTCAGTTCCTGCACTTAATCTACTCATACAGTCTGCACCAATACTTGCAAGTCTCTTGATCGCCTCTATGTGGAAACAATAGTTCTGGAAGTACAATGCCCACCCCATTATCCTCGTATTGTCGATTTTTCACCTCTGGATGTATGCAAATGGTTGATATTCTATCTGAATGATGAACCTTTTCTGGTAGAGGTAGTTCTGGATGGAAAACATGTTGGCCAGACATTCTCATTCGATCAAAGAACAGCTCTTCTCACCACCCAACAGTTTCTTACTTATGTACATTACTGGTACAGCCTGTCTTCATATTCTTGTAGAATTACTGTTCCAATTCCAATGTCTGAAGCATCAGCTTAAATGATGAATTGTTTGTTGATGTCTGGCATTCTAAGGATAAACTTTCTGTAGTTCCACTAATCCCAGACAGGATCTAACTTGCTGTTTTGTCATTGGAGCTGGTGCATCTTGTATGTAGGTTAGCTTCTCCTTTTCCGTGAATATCTATCAGTAACGTACCTTGTGTCCAACAAAGTTCAGTACAGAATAACCAATGTAGCACTTAGATGGGTTGATGGTCAGACCTGCTGACCTCACTCACCAAACATCTCTCTCACTTTATTCAAGTGGTCTTCCCATCTGCTTATATGGGCCAGAATGTCATCCACATAATGCATGATATTGGTGTTTTACTGCAATATCTTCCTCATAATGCAGTTGAATTTCTATGCTGAGTTGATTAATCCAAATGGCATCCTCTTGAAATGGTAGCATCCATTTGGTGTCACAAATGCTGTCTACTCTTTAGACTCTGCCAATAACCTTTACTGAGGTCGATCTTGGAAAAGAACTTTGCCCCATCTAGTTTTTCCATAATAGCCTCTGGGTTATCCATGGACTTGGAGTCAAACTTCGTCCAGAAATTTATGCAGAAGTGGTTTGATCCGTCCCTCTTATTCACGATTATGACTGGTGAACAGTAGGCCGACTTTGAAGGCTCAATAATTTCATATTCTAACATTACTTCGACTTCCTGCTTGATCAGGTCTCTCATTGCAGTAGGACTTCACCTTGACTGGATCCCTGGTCGTGGTCTCGATTTCGTGTTGCACAAGGTCTGTCTTGTGTGGTCTATCTGTGAAAACGTCTATGTACTGGCACAATAGATCTTGTAACTCTTTCTTATGTTTGCCAATTAATGTTTCACTGATGTTGATATATTTGTCCATCTAATCTAATGTTCTGTGTTTATAACAGCTACATCTGCCATGTCTCAATAGCAGCACCCATTAGGTCTTCTTTCCTGTTAAAGAATATTGGCGTGGTAGATCTTTGTTCCCTGTCCACTTTCACCTTATAGTCCATTCTGTTGACCCCTATCTGCACCTTAAAAGGGCCTTTCCATGGCAGGGTGAGTTTGTTTTGTTATATATGTGGATAGCAGAACCAAGATCTTTTGTCTGACCTTGAAGTGTCGATCTTTGACCTTCTTGTCATAGAAGTACTTCTGGATGCCTGAAGCTGCATACAAGCTCTCTCGAGCGAGTTGATGGGTCTCCTCTAGTCAATTTCTGAAATCTGACATGTACTAGTATGTGTTCCTCACATCTGACTCTCCTTCCTCTGTACACAGCTCTTTCAATATCTGTATTAGGCCTTGTAATGTTCTTCCATACAGCAACTCTAAGGGTGAAAATCCTATACTCGCCTGTGGGCATCTTGGTAAGAACATAATACTGTCGGTAGGTGCCCGTACCAGTCACGTGATTTCTCTTGGCACATCTTCTTCAACATACCCTTTAAGATTCCATTGACTCTCTCTCTCAAAGTTCATTACATCTAGGATTGTATGAGGTGGAAAAGAGTTGCCTAGTGCTGATGAGTCTACACACCTCTTGCATCAGTTTTGAGATAAATTGGATCCCCCTGTCACTCAAGACTTATTTTGGGAAACGTTTTTTGTAGAACACTTCCAGGAGAGCTTTTTCAATTCTCTCTCTGTCTCTATCTTCAGCAATGCTATGGCTTCTGAATAACGTGTTACGCAGTCAACTACTGTCAGAATGTACCAGTTGCCCTTGTTAGATACAAGTGCTAGTAGTCTGGTCAAGTCTACAGCTACTCTGCTGAATGACTCTTCTATGAGAGGCATATCATCCAATGGCACCTTGGCTACTAGTATTGTCCTTTGGCAGATGTCACGTGACATACAGAATCTGGTGACATCTTCAATGACTCCTGACCAGTGGAAGTTGGTGGTGATTCTGTTTGCCATCTTCTTTATTCCTAGATGTCCTGCCACAATTAATTTGTGAGCCAACTTCATCACTCAAGTTGGGTATTCTGTTGTTATTATGATCTGTTTACGTTCCCTAGTAGAACTGATTTAATAGATCTGGTGGAGCACTTTTCTTTTTGATCCTCTATTCTGTAAGTCCTCTTCCCTTTAGTTGTCTGCTCCACTTTCTGCCTGGCACTGTTTCAAAGTTTCTGTAGGGAAGGATCTTTCTTCTGCTCTTCCTTCAGTTTTCATAGACCTACATTTTGGGAAGTCACTTCTTGAGTCTTGAAGGAGCTTGCTTGCCTTTCTTCTCTTGAGCTCTTCTGGTGAGTGCAGATACCTCATCAGTCTCCTTTCTATCTGGTTCTGTTAAATTTCTACAGCCTGGTATATTGCTGATCACCAAGTTTTAGATACATATAGTTTCAAGGTCTCTTACATAGTATGGAGTGTCCACCTTTATTCTTGCTATGGTAAATTTTCCATTGTACCATCACTCAGCAAACACAGACGTACCTTGCCTGTCATGTGGTCATTAGATACTAAACTGGTTCTCACTGCTGCACCCAGTGTCTTGTAGACTCTTACTCTCTTGTCCCCAAAATAGCCTTCACATACCAGCATGTTATGGTTTCTTGGCACCTCTCAATATTTGTCACATGCTCTGATAACTACTGGCACTTTTGATCCATTTGCTAATTTGAGCTGATAATCAACCACACACTGTTTAATTATGATGGAAGCTCTTCCTTCTCGTGATGATTTTGATGAGATGTCTCCATTTTGTTCCTTCTAGCAGCAACATCCACAATGATAGTCACTTTTTGTTTCTTACCAGCACCATATTTGTAGGTAGCTACTTTATGTTGAGATTTGTGCTGTTGCTTGTTTGTGATGGACTTGCATTTCTTTGCTATGTGCCCCATTTTATAACAAGCATTTA
>NW_013671067.1:42118-45518 GCF_000517525.1 Limulus polyphemus
CCTCTTTGTCTTGTCACCTTTGATGGCATCCTACTTCTGGTCAGCCACCCCTGGTTTTGACTTTAACTGGTTATTTTTGGTCTTGCCAGTTATACTTCATCCATGGGCTTCCATATACTATTCTGCCAGTTTAATCATCTCGTCCACGTCTTTTGGCGCACTCTCCTTTATGAATCGTGAAATGTTTGTTGAGAACGTGATCATAAACTATTCACAATTTAGAACTATTTTCACACTTGTCCATGTCAGTCCATCTCGTGAAGCATCGGTGTAGATGTGCCACAAACTGAAATACAGTTTCTCAAGTGTCAGGTTTGACCTCATTTGAATTTTCAGTGTAAACTTTCCCCAGTAAGTTCATAGCATTATAGCAACACCACTTTATCTTGTCATAGTTCATGGCATCTTCTGGTGTCATGCCTGCATACACTTGTAGGCCTCTTGCTGTGAGAAGAGGACTGAGACAGATTGCCCAGTTGCCTTTGTCCCAGTTCTGAATTTGGGCAAATCTTTCATATCTCTCTAGGAAAGCATCCATGTCGTCTTTCTGTTCATCAAATTTCATTGTCATTCTTGAGTCTTTTGTCTTTCTGTTGGATGAACTTTACAATCTCAGTTTGTACTTTTATTCTCTCTAATCCCAGTTTCTATTTTCTCTATCTTTTTTTACTCTCTCTAGTTCTTGTTATAATTTAACAAACTCTCAAAGATCGCTGTCTTTGAGCACAAGTCACTCACCTCACTCTTTACACTTATCAAGGTCAGTTGTCATGGTTGAATAGTGTGGTTGTAATCTTCAATATGTTCGTTACCACTATCAGCTGTGGTTATATAGGCCTACTTCCGCTATCGTTGTCGTCTTCTTCTACCGTCGTTTACTACTGAATGATTCTGGCTAGCTCGCCAGTGCAAGGTTTTATAGGGCTGCGATTCTTTTCCATAGATATCTGTGAATTTTTGGCGATAAATTTCAACAATAAATAGACAGCATATAGTCGACTTGTTTTAAATTAATATATTAAAACAAGTCAAATATATATACAAATGTTCGTTACACTGTTAACCACCAACAATACACTGCAACAATACTCGATTAAAGATTCGACTAACATGACGTCAATTGACAACAAATGAACTATACAATAAACGACTCGAAAACATGTAAACTAACATGCCATAACTATAGCTTCTAAAAATTGGTTGTTCTAGCCTTCGTACTATATAAACGAAATAATCTTCTCGTATTAATCTTAGAATGAACCCTCGTATATATCTAATAGAAGACAACAGACCTTTTAGGTTTTATAGAATATTGGGGTGACCACCTGACCTTAGATAAAAGAAAAAGGTAGTCAATGTTTAGGTCTCATAACTTTTATAAAGTCCCGGTGAAAAACTTTAAGTCGAAATATTGACCACACATATTGCCTTTTCTTTCTATAAATGCCACCCAGTGGCACAGCGGTATGTCTGCAGACTTACAACGCTATAATCCGGGTTTCGATACCCGTGGTGGGCAGAGTACAGATAGACCATTGTGAAGTGTAGTAGCTTTGTGCTTAATTACAAACAAACAAACCTTCTATAAATATTTCTCCGATTATTCTCTTTCATCAGAAGGTTCATTTGCTTGTTATTCATGAATCCTCTGTTCGATAAATAGTCCTGAAATCAACTTCGAATAACATAGAGGTGTTGGTGTATAAATAATCGAGTAAAATGTGCAATAGTTAGCAATAATAAAAGTATATACTTTTATCTCAACCAATGTGTTTAAAGAGGCAGATAATGCTCAACCAAGGATCAATTTGGAATACACTATACTGTATATACTTTTTCGAGTTTACTTTCGTCGAAGGAGCTTAATTACTTAAACTCTTTGGGGTTTTCGATTTCAATAACTGTTACGTATATCATAAAACAGTGTAGATATCAACTACTTTTCTAGCATTTTGTTTTAATCCAAGTTTCATTAACCACATATAGATAGTAATTTTTTGGTTTAACACACAAACATATATATATATATAGGTAAACAGACAGGAATACAAAGAGAAAGATATGCTGCTTAATTCCTTACTTACAGCCTCCACTTTAATGAGGATCGTTTATTTATGAAGCATCTTTCTTTATTTTACTTTTTATGTTTTTTTCCGGAACTACAGATAACAAAATCCTTAGTTTTTATATATTTTATTCTCCGTACATTTCCTTTATAAGATATATCGATATGTTAACGACAATGGGAGTATTAGGAGATATTCTACTTTTGTAATTTATATTAGTAACTGCATTTCATGATACTAGATCCTTAGTTTTTATATATTTTATTCTCCGTACATTTCGTTTATAAGACATATCGATATATTAACGACAATGGGAGTATTAGGAGATATTCTACTTTTGTAATTTATATCAGTAACTGCATTTCATGATACTAGATAGCGTTTCCTAATGTATGAGTCTCAAAGGATTAAGCAGTTTTAGTTAAAAGTAGTAGCAAAAGCATGCTTCCGCAATTGCAGGGGGACCGGAGGGCCTGATTGACTTAAGAATTGTTGACAAGGGGATTAAATGTAGGTGGTCCAATTACTTTTTATGCGTGGTGGAGTATTTTTTATCGTTACTCCACTGGTTGGAAGAATATCCAATTTTCAGTGGATTCCAGTGTATTTCAAGTTTACGTTAATGTGGTGCAATGTACTACCAATATTTTTCAACAGAGGTTAAACAACATTCCTTAATAAAAATAAACTTTTCAGCGTGACTTGTCGAAATATTTTTAGTATGCAAACGTTTCAGCTACCACATTTAACCATGACCCATTTCATTGTCTACTATTTCATAGGCCCGGCATGGTCAGGTGGTTAGGAACTCGCAATCTGAGGGTCGCGAATTCGAATCTCCGTCACACCAAACATGCTCGCCCTTTCAGCTGTGGGGGCGTTATAATGTTCGGTCAATCCCACTATTCGTTGGTAAAAGAGTAGCCCAAGAGTTGGCGGTGGGTGGTGATGACTAGCTGCCTTCACTCTAGTCTTACACTGTTAAATTAGGGACGGCTAGCGCAGATAGCCCCTCGTGCAGCTTTGCGCGAAATTCAAAAACAAAACAAACTATTTCACAACGTTCATTTTATTTAGGTTTAAAACTATTTCAAAGTTTGAGTATCAAATGCGAGTGTAGAATATTTTGAAAAAAGATCTTGCGCAACACTGGGATGAAGTTAGTAGAGGAACTCAAATAAGTATTATATAAGTAAATAAAGGTGTTGTGTCCCTATAGCGCAGTGGATAGCGCGTTGGATTTCTAATCCAAAGATTCGTTCCCCATTGACTGGTCCTAGCAATTCCGCCCCGTAAAAACCAACCTGCTAAAAAATTACTGCAACAACAACTTC
>NW_013671067.1:46373-48443 GCF_000517525.1 Limulus polyphemus
TTACTCAAACACCTGCTCTCTGTTTGACTTAAAGCTCAGAATATTTCTTTATTGTGGATGACAGATTTTAATAACAAATAAGGTAAAGAGAACCATTACAGTTGTGTCGTTTCAATAGCTTTCGAAGTACAGATAGATTTCCGAAATTAATGGATAAAAACATTTACAATGCATGTAGGACAGTCCAGTCACTTGCATCACCTTAGTTCTCCGGTGGGACGGCGGTAAGTCTTCGGATTTACAACGCTAAAATTAGTGGTGCGATTTCACTTGCAGATAGCCCGATGCTATAAGATAAAACACACACACACACACATGCATCAGCTAAGAAAATAACGATAAAAATATATATATACATTTTTTACACCGTGTTTATACTAAATTGCATGTAGTTCTAGTTAAAGGAGTGTTTAACATAAAAGTAGAAGCTGTATGTTGTACTTGAAACACGGTCAGCGTATTAGGTAAAAACGGAAGCTTTACAAGCTATAAATCTATGCTATGTTAAATTAATAAATACATACTGCTTTATAGACTAATTTAATATTACTGGTTAGGTACTGCCACGTAAAACGTTTTCTCTAGAAATGTATGCTGAAATAAATATAAAGCTTATATTAGAGGTGCGTATTGTACTGATAGAACGTTCACATTACAAGTGCATATCATACTCAGTTTGAAACAGAAAGGCATATTGCACTAAGTATATCGCTTTTGCTGGAAATACAAATTTCACTCAGTACTTATTAAAGGTTTTCTACAAAAAACACATATGTACTAAGTTGAACACATATAACAGAGAGATACTGCTCTAAAAGAAGAACATTGGTACAAGAAATGAATATTGAAATAATTATAAAATATATAGATTAGAGGTGTGATTAGACTAGAATGTTTAGACTAGAAATGCATATCGTACTTAGTAGAATGTTTATAATAGACAGTTAAAACAATTCTTATACTATAAGACTAAATAATTAAATCTGGTTTTGTTTTGCTAGATAGTTTACTACCATAAATAAATTAAGATGCCTTACTTTTCAACGGAATCACTTCCTACTTCATCTCGTGAGAGAAGCTTGAAATTGAAAGTTTTACAGGTAATATTAAAACACGTTTCTTTTCTCCAATCTTTCTAGATGTCAACTTGATTATTGTTTTTGTTTGCCGACAATATTGGGTTTAACTTTCTTGTCGAGCATATCTAATATTGTATAATAAAATTATTAATTCTTCGTTCGTATTGAATTGTTGACTAACATAGTGTAACCAATTGTTCGTTTTTACATTATTCTATGAAACTGATAGTTTGAAGTTTTCCATGTTTTGTGTGTCTGAATTTCTACAATTATTCTTCGACTTTCACTTAACAGTTATAAGTAGAGGTGCTGACCGATTACATTACAAGGACAAGTAACACATGAGACTGAAAAGGGCATGTTTGGAATGGCAGGGACATTTAGATTGAAATACTTGTAAGGTGATTAAAAATCTCTAAATTTCTTTTATACATTTTCCTCTTATAATTACGGAATCTGATAAACTTTTAAGTGAAGTCTGAAAGCAAGTTATATTGTGAAGAGAGGTGAACAGTTTTTGTTTTTCTTCATCCAACCCATTAAACCTTACAGAGACAAGTACCGCTCGATATAAAACATCAAACTTGTATTATCACAAATCTTTAATGTTATTATACTATTTAATTTTCTTACATTTTTTATATATTTGTTTATTTATTTTCTTGTTTTGATATGTGTGTAAAGCAACAATATGATAAAATGTCTGACCTACAATAAAAGGTAATTATAAAAATAATACTGAAATGTATATTTTTGTTTTCCCTACTTCATACCCTATAAATCGGAACAAAGAAAAATAACTTATAGGTTAATTAAGTTAATTGGCAAGAAGTATTTAATGTCATAAGAATACACAAGAAAGAAAAATCTGTAATGATTATAATGCGTTGATTCATCATTTTGGTACTCTACATATTAAGGATATGCAGCTGCGATAAACAAATATATATATATATATAAATATATATATATATATATATACATCAAGCAG
>NW_013671067.1:49153-52132 GCF_000517525.1 Limulus polyphemus
CCAGAAGAAACGAAATCACAGATATTATACAAAGGGAAATAAGATATATGTTAAAACAATGAGAGTATAGAAGTACATGTTGAATAAAAAACGAAATATTTTGTGAACTGAAGCTTTTATTAAGTATCATTCAATATTTGTTAAAAAGAAGATGACGAGGAACAAGATAATTAAATCTTTTTCACGAAGAATAAAAAAAACAACAACAACAATGCCTTTGGATCAGATAAAAGATCCAACATGACATTTTAAATTAAGAGTTTCAAGACAAACACTAAAGTAATTGAAGTGATGAGGGAGCAACGAATTAGTTGAAAGATTATGAATTTTTCGACGTTCGGCTTAAGTAGTAATAGCAATGACAGCATTCCTTAACCCTGTTACGGCAACGTGACGCTACTGGCGCATTGGCGCTGGTGGCGTGTGCGAGGAGTTTCTCGAATGATCGTGAATCTCCTAGTTTGTTCGGGCTTCCCTCTTTTTAGCATATAAACCTGGCAAATAAAAGAAGAGATAGCGATGCAGATATATTGAAAATAGAGATAATTGACTCAAGCGAACAGTAGGCACCGTGAGTAAAGTGTGTGAATCACTGTGATTTATAGAGTGTGTTATAAAGTTTTTTAAGTTTAAAGTGACTGTGGAAATTCTGTGTATTACAAAGTTGTATCGAGAAAGAATAAACTAGTTTTGATTAAGAAAGGACTTGTATTGTTGAAGTTCCTCAGAAAGAATTTATACCGAAAATTAACAAACGACCAGATAGGTAACAACCCCTTACCTAAGGGGGGGGGGCATTTTGTCTTATCATAAGGGCAAAATCACATTTTAAATTCAAAAAATTATAGAGAAATTATTTTTTTATTGGATTTCAGATTATATTTTTGTAAATAGTAACATGACATTCAATTATTTGTACAAGATTGTATTATTTAATTAAGTTTAGAAAGAAATTTAATAAAAACAAATCCCAAATACGTTTGAGACTATAAATAAGCGCCTTCTAAGAAGAAAATTGTTTTCAACATTTAAAAAGAAATTCCTTGCCTTTAGCGCTGGTCCTGTTATCTATGATTGATATCTAAACCTTTTTCTTGTCTGTTTTCTTTATAAAACAGCGTTTGGGCGTGTTAAACCTCAGTTGTAAAACTTTTAACCAATCCTAGTGGAAGGTTTCAATTTCTGTACCATGTTATTCCAATTGTTGTATTTTACGTTTGACAAATCATAGGATGATAAGCAAAGCACATGACGAAACGTTGTTCTCTGGATTCTACAATACGAATGGGAAGGGTGCGTGTTATAGTAACTGCCATTTTATATAGAGGTTGTATTTAGTATTGGTCAATAGTATTTTTTCAAACACCGCTTAGAAAATTTGCATCTGGAAAAAACTGCATGGGATGTATGTGACTTTTACTATTTTTATATAGTAGCTTAAGTCATGCTGTATCGTTTGTCTATTTATATTAATCATTATGTTGAAAAATTAACTCAAAATAGACATATTTTTAGGAAAGAAGTTGATCCACGAATGTTAGGGTTAAGATCTATCGAGTGGCGAGGGCATAGTCGTTATGTGAATCAGGCTTAGCACTTTGAACTGAATGAGTTTGTGATTTTTATATTCTTTTGCATTTAAATTATTAGTTTTAAGTTCAATAATTTAGTGTAATTTTATATTTAGTTCATAATAAAAATATAATTCAGTATTTAGAATGATTATTTGTTTGAAGATAAGCACAAAGCTACACAATGGGCTATCTGTGCTCTGCCCACCACGGGTATCGAAACCCAGTTTCTAGCGTTGTAAGTCTGCAGATATACCGCTGTGCCACTGGGCGGCATTTAGAATGATAAACTTGTGTGATTTGTACGTACTACTACTACTACTACTAGTACCAGTACCACGTAAGAATTATATATTTTTTCTTATTACTACCTTTACTTTTTACTTGTAGTAAGACCCACACTTCTGTTGTTGTTGCTTTAGAATTAAAACAGTCTAATTAATATATAAAAAGCTTATTCTGATATTTTGCAAATGGTTTAAAACTCAGTGTACAAGTGACAACAATAAAGCCCATATGTTGGTTGTGAAACAGACTAAACACTTTCGTTTCAATAATACAGGGGAAGCTATGACATTCTCACAGTTGGGGTGTTAATACACTGAAGAGCTTAAGTTTCGAATTCCAACATAATGTTGCCTATAATGAGAGGATTATGACCAGGACTAATCTTTTAAGTGCTGTAAATTAACTTTCTTTATAATTTATGGTGTCTGTATCGTTTGGTAATCTCTTGTAACAGGATGTATCAAATAACTAGGGTCAGGTGGTGTTATTCAAACCACCTATACTGTAAACTATTACATACATTCGCTAGTAGTGGCAGTTAGTTTTGTCTGTATAGTGAAACAACATACAAGGATATATGTTGAAATAAACTTGTTTGAAAGTTCAAAGAAATGATATTCAAGTACCAAAAAGCTTTCTTACTATCATATATACAGTAATGTTCAAATGCGCCTGTGCTGGACTGAACGAGAGTGACCACCAACAGGCATGATAGTTTACGGCAAAGTACGAAGTTCACGCTGGTGACCTCACGGTTTTCTCGGCACAATAAACATATTTACGGCTGCAATGAAACATAAATTTGAAATATAAATGCATTTATGAAACAAAATTAAAATGTTTTTATGTACATAATAAACATGAAATCCTAGTTAAAAAAATACCCGTTTATTGTTTAGTTTTACTTAGAAATATTATTTTCTGGTCTTGTATATTGTTTGAATTTGAAACCATAAGGGGAGTATGCAATTATAAAAAATATAAAAAATAAACAAAATTTTGTATTTTGTGGACGATAAAAAGTTTTCAGAGATTTTAAAATAATATACTAAAACATAAAAAGTAATAAGTTTAAATTTGGAACTAATATAAATATTGTAATCATTTCTTATAAATACGA